>NW_014012235.1:0-9785 GCF_000611645.1 Monoraphidium neglectum
GCGTATATGTGTATGTGTGAGTGTGAGTTTGTGTGTGTGTGTGTGTTGGGGGGGCGCTATGGCTGGGGCGTGATCTGACAGGCACGAGTCGAGCCAAGGTTGTGGGCATGCATGAATGACGTGGGTGTCGGGAAGCTGCATGGCCCTTCGAATTCGCCATGAGGAGGGGCGTCCGGCAACAGGGCAACAGGGCGGGCACGGAGACGGGGAACCAAGCGCGCGCCGCCCCGCCGGGAGCCCCACCTGCCGCCCGCGCCGCGCCCGCCCGCGCCGAGCGCGCGCGTCGCCGCCGCCGTCAGCAGCTGCAGCACACCACGGCCGTCGGCGGCCCCGCCCCCGCCCGCCGGGGCGCCCTCACTGCCAGCCTCGCCTCCGCTGCCCGAAGCGTCGGCCCCCGGCGCGGCCAGCAGGACCGACTCGACCGCCACCGGCCCGAGTACCAAAAACACGTCCGCCAGCCCCCGCGCCGCCGAGGCCGCGACCTCCGGCGCCTCCGGCCCAGCCAGCGCCCGCCGCAGCAGCAGCGCCGCCGCCGGCAGCGCCGCCGGCGCGGGGCGGGCGCCGGTCAGGCAGTGGAGCGACACGCACTCGAGCGCCTTGGCGCGGACGGGCGCGGATTCGTGCGTTGCTGCGGGCAGCAGCAGGCGGTCCCACAACTGCTGCAGCGTCAGCGGCCCTTCAGCGACGTCCCACGCGCCGCCGCCGCCTGCCGCGGCGCGGCGCGCGGGCAGCGCGCGGAGCGCGAGCGAGGCATATTGCAGCACCTGCAGCCACTGGCACGGCGCAGCAGCAGTCGGATCCGCATCGTCGCCGCCGCTGCCGCCTCTCAGCAGGCCCGCCCGTGCCGCAAGCGCGCCGGCGCCGGCGAGGAGGCGCCCGCACAGCTCCCGCTGGCCGCCCGCGTGCACCGCGGCCGCGAGAGCCGCGAGGGCCTCCTCGTAGCACCCGTTCCCTCCGTTGCCAAACAGCGGCACGCTGCCGCCCCCCGCCGGGCCGCCCTCGCCATCTGGATCCTCGTCGCCGCCGCTGCTGTCGTCCTCATCGGCGCCCTCCTCGGCACTGAGGCGTCAGCAAAGCGGGGGGGCGTGGGGGACGCGGGCGTCGGGGGCGCCGTCGCAACAGGACTGGGCGCATGCACAGCGTCGCGCGTGATGCAGGAGCCCTCGCTGCGCATGCTCGGGCCGTTTCGGGCCGCGCGGCTGAAGCCAGCGACCGTGAATCACGTTGCAACAACTGCACCCATAAGAAATGCATCGCTCACACTGGCGACACGCCGCTGGCTGCAAACAGTGACAGGCAGGTGAAGCTGTGGAGCAGCTTCCGCGACTGCGGTGTCCGTGAGAGGGGGGCCACGCCTGCCGCGCGCCCCCGCCTGCTCCGCCGCAAACTGCCGCGCGCACCCCCGCGCCCAAGCGCGTCGAACACACGCGTGCGTGCGTGCGTGCACACCTGGGATCCTGGGCGATGATGGTTTGCAGGGCCTCCGCAGCCGCCCTGCGGCTTGACGCATCAGCCCAGTCCTGCGGAGAGAGGGGGTGGGCAAGGGGGGGGAGAGGGAAAGGGGTGGGGAGAGGGGAGGTAAGACGGGGCAAAAGTCCACCGTTGCGGCTGCAGCGGTGGCTGTGAGCGGGGTTGGAAGGCGGCAGTTGGACAGGCGCACACGGGGCGCACGCGGGGCGCCGCTGCGTGCAGGCGGAGCACGCGTGTGGGCAGGCGTGCATGCACCGCATTTCTGCCTTGCTCCCTCGAACCTAGCCAAGGAACTGCATGGTGGAGTATGGACGCTGTCTTTGCTGCCCAGATTCCACATGAGAAAGCAGCTCGGTGGCAGTTACGAGTGCGCGTGCGCGCCCTAGGGGGCCGCGGCCCTCACCAGGCAGGTGGCGGCAATGTGCGCGAGCTGGGTCGCGGCGAAGCGGGCGCGCGGGCCGGCGGCGGCGTGGGACAGCAGGAGGGCCGCCATGGAGGCGGCGGACTCCGGGAGTAGAGACTCAAGGGCCTGCGGGTGGCGTGCGTGTATATGTGTGTGTGTGTGGGGGAGTTGTGCATGTTTCGTATGTCCAATCGTCAGCACCATCACCGTCAGTGTGATGATTGTTAGTTTGTTGAGGAAGCGTCACCCCAAGGCATGGGTGGCTGAGGATGGTGAAAGGTGAGATTGTGATCAGGCTGGTGGGTGACTATTTTTATTGTGGCATGATCTGGATGCGGGAGGACTGAGGGCAAGGGCTGTTTGTAAACTTCACGTTGGCGGCCCTGGGAGCCCCCTCAAGCCAAACCTCGTGGCGCTGCGACGCCGCGGCGGCGCGGACCGCCGCGCTCGCGCCGGTGGTGGCGGCCGCGGCCAGGCCCTCGCCGACCGCTTCCTGCTGCAGCCGCTCACAGGCGCAGCGCCTGGCGGTCGCGTTGCACGCATACGCGCGCGCGCACGACGGGAAGAAAGCGGAAATTGGAGAAAGGGTGAGGTTCGCGCGCGTCAGCGCCGCAGCCGCGGTGACCGCAGGCGCGAGTGCGTAGAGAAACGAGTCGTCGCAGGCTCGGCACGAGACGCACATTCATTCAAAATTGACATGTGTTTTGCTGCGCTGCAGAATGCAGGGGCTGGTATCCTAGGGAGGAAGCAAGCAAGTCCCAAACACATCAGACACAGGCACCCAGGATGCTGCGTCTTGAGCCACCCACCACATCAGCGCCTCCGCCGGCTGCATGAGCTCCGCCAAGCAGCCCTCCCCTCCGCCCGCAGCCGCCTCCGCCGCCGCCGCGGCGGCGCCCCGCAGCCCGCCGCCGCGCGCGGCCGCTGACTTGGCCAGCGCCGCCGCGTCGAGGGCGCCGGCGGCGAGCAGCGCATCAAGTGCCAGGGTGGCCTCATCTGGGGTGTGCAGGTCAAACAGTCAAACGACCGCGGGGTGGCAGGGGTGGCGAGAACGGTTGGGGTGAGGTGGGGAGCCAGGTGGAACAGAAGTAAAGCGGGCATTGGGGGAGGGAGGGAAGGTGCGAGCCGCGTGAACGAAGGAAGGTTGAAATGAAAGAAAGCAGGGAGGAACAAGGGAGCGGAGGAGGACAAGAAAACTCTGGCTAGCAGGATCAAGCCGAGACCGTGCGCCGTGCCGCCCAGATCTGAGATCTGAGATCTAGATCATGGCACGCACCAGGGTACGTCTCCACATCCAGCAACTCCAGCAGTGCCAGCGCGTCGCCCCCGCACGGCCCCGCCAGCCAGCCGGCGACGGCCGCCTCGGCTGCCGCCTTGACCTGCAACCAAACAGGCGCGCCGGCGGCCCAGCGGCAGGCGGGTCAACGGGTCAACGTCCGTGGCCGCCGTCCTGCCAAATGCCCCCCGCCTCCTGCCTCCCGGCTGTCCCGCTTCCCGGTCTGTCATCAAACATGCTTTGCGCAGTGACAGACAGCGGCGATGCGGGCGGTGACACGTCCCCGAATGACGCCGCCCCGGCCGCTCACCGAAGCGTCCCTGTCCCTGAGCCCGGCGGCCAGCAGGCGGGCGCGCTGCTTGATGCTGCAAACGCAATCAGCACATGAGAAGATTGTGAGCCGGCGACATATTGGTGCGTCGTCCGCCGCCGGCGGGGGGCCCAGGCGCCTGTGCTGGTCCCATCAATGCAGCTGCCCGTGCGCTCTCGTCCGCAGCCACACCCGCGCTGCCCAGGTGGTGCCTCGGCGGGAAACGTGACGTGTCGGTGCGCGCAAAAACAAGCGGCCCGCGTATGCACATCCAATACACTCCTGAAACACACAGAAATGTACACACACACACACATACACACACACACACACACACATACGCTCACACACACGCTCAACCTTCCTGCCCCCCCAACACACATCCAGCACACACACACACACACACATCCTTCCACACACAAGACACCTTCCCTCATACACACCAACCGCACCTGAGCATCGTGGGCGGCACCGCTCCCAGCCGCGCCACGGCCGCCCGCCGCACCGCC
Organism: Monoraphidium neglectum; assembly: GCF_000611645.1. Taxonomy (NCBI): domain Eukaryota; kingdom Viridiplantae; phylum Chlorophyta; class Chlorophyceae; order Sphaeropleales; family Selenastraceae; genus Monoraphidium; species Monoraphidium neglectum. Next base: position 3,969 of record NW_014012235.1, read on the forward strand.
GGCGCGACGTCCCTCAGCCGCTCCAGCAGCACCGGTAGCGTCCCCGCGGCGAGCGGCAGGGCCTGCGGCGTCGAACCGATTCATTTGTCCCGTGCGGCACGCACGTGTCCGTTTCCTCGGGGTTCAGGTCAGCACCCGGCCGCCAGGCCGGCGGCGGCCTCACGGCTCGTGAAGGCTGATGCGGGCCTGCCGCGCCTTTCCGACCTCCCCCACAACCCCCAGTGAGAGGAGGCGTGCGCAGCCCTCCGTTCTCCTTCATATGAATCCACTCCTCCCGGCCCCACACCTGCAGGATGGCCGCGCGGACGTCTTTGTTCTTCTCCTGCCCCAGCCGCTCCACCAGCGCGCATGTGGCAGGGTCCTCGGAGTATCCCCCGTCCTGCGCCACGGGTATGGGCGGCAGCGGCGGGGCGGCGGGCGCAGGGGCGACTGATTCATGGCATGGGCGGTATCAAAGGGAGGGGACGGCTCCTCACGACGCGGTGGTGATTTGGCGTCAGAGGCATCTGCCACTTGAAGTCCCGCGAAGTTTGACGTTGGCTGCGCCTGCTGTTTTCGGATTCAAAGAGTTGCGGCGCGCACACGCGTACACACGCGCACCTCGTCCGCCGCCGGCAGCCGCCCGAGCGCGCGCGCCGCGCACCGCCGCACGTCCGCCGCGCGATCCCGCAGCCGCAGCCGCAGCGCGTCCGCGAGCCGCTGCGCGAGCGCCTCGTCGACGCAGGCGTCTGGGGGCAGCGCGTGCAGCGACAGCGCGAGCGCGTGCGCCGCGCGGAGGCGGACGACCTTGTCCGCGGCGTCGAGGTGGCTGGCCAGCTTGTATAGGAGGGCCTCCACGAACGCCTCCCCAGCCTCGGTCGGCGGCGCGGCGGCGGAGATCGCCGCGAGGAAGCGAATGCAGCGCTCGGCGGGCGGCGACTTCTGCAGGTGCGCGCGCGTGTGTGCGAGCGTAATGTTCCTGTCACAAGGAACGACAATGACCGTGCGGCGAGAGCCGATGGCCATGCAGCGGTGATTTTTGCGGTGTAGCAAGGGAATGGGAGGCGCAGCGCACCTGGCCCGCCGTCAACACGAGGTCGACGCAGCCTGCGAGCGCCTGTATGGCATCCTCTGGACGCAGCTGTGCTATCCGCCATAGGTGCTTAGCGCACCGATCGGTGGCAGCTGCGCTGCGCTGCACGGCATTGAACAGCGCGGGGACCTCCTGGTCCGCGCGCACCACGTCCGCTGCCGTTGCTCTTCCCATATCAATACGCTTTATTGATCAGCATGCGCGTGGCCTGTGCACCAATCAAGGCTGGGTGCCGATGGATGATTTTGAAATCGCAAAATGTGATCCGGGATGCCAACGGTGATATGCGCCTGCTCAGCACAAATCCGGCACCATGCATGCAGCACAAGACTCCTGGCACCTTGGCAGAGGCCCTTCGTCAGGTGTCCAGCAGGCACCGTGTGAGGCACTGGAGCAGCACTGCACACTTGGCACCGAACCGATGCCCAACGGCCCAAGGGGCAACCAGAAGCAGGCGCTGCATCGAAGCGCGCACTGTGCAGCATTTGCAGCAACATCAACCAAGGGTAGACTTGTGCGTACGGTAACCTCATTGACGGTCCTGGTTGACTGGTGGTGGGCTGTGACAAAACCACCCGCGGGTGTTGCACTGGCGCAGCTGTGCCGACGAATTTCTGGACCGAGTTCGCCTGCACAACCTTGAGATTGCACGAAATTCAGTTGGCCTGAATTGAATCAGCTGGCAGCTGTGCAAATGTATGTGGGGCGCTGACGCACACCCTTCCGCAGTGGCTGTTGGGTGCTACTGTTCTGTTTGATTGGAGGCTTTTACGTGTTTGCTTGGCCAAGATGAAATAGACCGTAATGAGTCCGCTGCGAATCTCAACAGCCAGATCCCATTCTCTGTTCCAGCCTCGCAGCCACACGTGGCTGCAGCATGCGCACCAGCCATTATACAGGCATTCAAAACGACAGCCCGGGGCAAGGCAGACAACCCCTGAAGTCTGGATACCTTTGCTGAGGGGGTGGAACACGCCATGCAGCGTGATGCGCAGGCCATAGCGTGCCTTTCTCGTCTGTCTTGAGGCCCCGGCCTCGTCAGCGCCGCCGCGCCCTGGCCAGCCCAAACGCTGCGCCGCAGCAAACCGCCACAGCCGCCGCGCCACCCCAGCGCACCAGCGAGCGCAGCCTTGAGCCGCGACGCCGCCTGACAACGGCTGCCGCAGGCGGCTCAGCCGCCGCTGGAGCCACCACGGCGCGCTGCGCCTCTCCCCGCACCTCTTCTTCCCGCTGCACCTCGCCCTGCTGCTCCTCCTCCTGCTCCTCATCTTGGACAACCACGGCCGACGCCCTCACCCTGGCACGCGTGGCCGCCGCCTCCTGTCTCAGGGCGGCGATCTCTCGCGCCTGCTCCTCCACCCTCTCCCCCAGCAGCCGCACCTCTGCGCCCCTCTCCCCCAGCTGCTGCTGCAGCCGCTGCACCCTCCCTTCTGCCTGCTGCCTGGCCAGGCCCTTGTCCACCTGGTGCACAGTGGCCAAGGCCTGGCACAGCTGCGCCATCACAGGCGCCGGCAGCAGCGCCTGGTGCGCACCGGGGGCCAGCAGCGTGCTCGCGGCGCCCTGCGTTGCCTCGCAGAGGGCCGCCACGTCATCGCCATCCAGCAGGGCGGCCGCAGCAACCGCCGCCGCCGCGTCCGCCGCGGCCTCTGCGCCCGCCCACGGCGGCGCGGCGCCCGCCGCAAGCGCTGCCGACTGCGCGGCGCCCAGCACCGCGCCCACGCGGCGCGACACGGCCCCTGCCGTCGCCGCGCCGTCGCCAAAGGGTGCTGCCGTCAGGCCCGCGGCACTGAGCGCCGCGGGCATGCGCAAACGCACCAGGGCCTGGCGCTCTGCTGCCGCGGCGTCGACACCAGAGCCGTCCGCGGGCGGGGCCGCGCCCGCCAGAGCCGTCAGCAGGAGGAAGGACGGCAGGGCGACACCGCCGCCGTCGCCGCCGCATCCGGCGCTCTCCGTTGCCTGCAGCAGCTGCGGCGCGGCGGCCGCGACCACGAACATGACATCTCCGACGCTCCGACCCCAAACACGCGCGTCCTCCACAATGTGCAGGGCGGAGCTGCCGCCGGCGGCGATGCCGTCCACCACCGTTGCGGCGAGCGCATCGATGATCGGCGCATCAAACGCCGCGGCGACGGGGCTCGCCGCGGAGTCGACGGCACCAGCAGAGGCGGCGGCGCGCGCGGCCTGGGCGGGCTGCAGGGCGGCGGCCAAGTCCTCCTGGAAGGTGTATGGATCTTCCAGGAGCGCAGCGCTGGTGAGGCAGGAGGCAACATTGAGCTCTTGTGGATGTACAGATGCCGTGGCGGCAGCGGGCAGGGCCGCTGCAGCCTCCACACACGGCACCTGGCCGGCGCAGGACGAGAGGCGACCGCCCGCGGCGAGAGGGACGGGAACGCCGTCATTGTCGCAGGCGGCGGCGGCACCCGCCCCGCTGCCGGTGCTGCTGCGGCGACCCAAGCCGCTGCTGGCGCTGCTCAGGCGGCTGGCGCCGCTGCCCCAGCGGAATGGCCCCGGGCGGCGCGAGTCGGAGGTGGAATCGGGCGTGCCGGGGCCGTCACCGCCGCCGCAGCTGGAGGCGCGTGCGCAAGCCGGGTCTTTGACGCTGGCGGGGCAGGTGATGAAGCCGTCGCCGTCGAGTGGGACCGTGGCGGCGGTGTCAGCGCAGCAGCCGGCGTCGTCCGCCGCGTCACAGCTGGGGTGGGCGACGGCGGCCGCTCCGCGGTAGGGCACTGTCTCCTCCTCCCCGGCCGCGGCATCGCTGCTGCCGCTGTCGTCGATTGGGGCCGCCTTGCCCTCGGGCGCCGCGGCCGCGGCGCCCTTGCAGCAGTCGTTGTCGGTGGCGGCGTCGGTGGCGGCGTCGGTGGCGGCGTCGGTGGCGGCGTCGGTGGCGGCGTCGGTGGCGGCGTCGGTGGCGGCGTCGGTGGCGGCGTCGGTGGCGGCGACGTTGGCGGGCTCTGTGGCGGCGTCAATGGTGGCGCTCTCGCCTGCCGTGTCGGCGGGGCCGGTGTTGTCAGTCACATGGTCGGGCGTGGCGGAGGCCGTCTCGACCTGCAGGCATTTGTGAAAAGAATGTGAGGTGGCGGCGATTTGAGCCGTTGATGCGTGATAGCAGCACACTGCGACGCAAGGGGGCCAGGGAAACTGCTGTCGTTGCCAGCACAGCCGCCGGCGGCAGAGCCGATGGCCCCAGGCTCAGGGCACACTATCACCGCGCAGCAGCGGCTGAGCTATTCCAGTGCCACAAAACCACGTGCCCCAAAGCACTGCAGTCCAGCCTGGTAATGGCCCCAACAGCCTGCGCACCTCATCCAGGGTCCCCTTGACAGCCATCCCCTCGTCCTCGGCAGCGGCTTCCACAATGGGGGCGCCGTTGGTGAGGGGGGCCGTGGCCTGAGCACAATGTTGGTGGTGAGGGCCCGGACGCGGGGTTGTTTGTGAACAGGTGGGGGGGCAGCTGAGGGGGAGATCAACCAGCTGGGCACGCGTCTTGCTGCAGCCCGGAGTGTGCGAGCCATGGCCGGCACACACCACCATCCACGCCACCACCTCCCTCACCTCGGCCGCCTTGCTGGCCGGCGCGGCCTGCTTGCACGCCTTGACGCCAACCTTGCCACGGCCCGCCTTGTGCTCGCACCTGCCAGCGGCGCCCTGCAAGCGATTGGGGCGCGAGGATGGCGACAGCCGTTAATGCAGGCAAGCGTTACGCGCCCAGCTGCCACAACTGCATGAAACTCAACTGGTGCCGTCCAACACCAAGAGTAGCTGCTACAGGGGGGGCAGCAGCACCAGCCCTACCTGCGCCCATGGCAAAACACAGCAGCGGCCCACAAGCACAGGACAACTCACTCCTCGTCTCACCTTGTCCGGGCGGGGCTTGCCGGCCGCGACCCTCCTGGCGCCGGCAAAGCGGCACGCGCCCGCGCTGCCGCTCTTGAGGCTGAATGCGGGCGCGGTGGGCTCGCCCCGGGCGGTGCAGGTGCTGGCGGGAGCCTGCAGCGCATCCGATTGCGAGGGGCAATTGAGGGTTTCACTGGCCCCGGCGCAAGGGGCTGTCCCCAAATCATTCTTGTCAGTTGGGGGCCTGCTCAGACACAAAGGCCACAATGCTGCTGGAGTGTTGGGCAACGCAGTAGCGCTCGCTGCACCAAAACGCCCATAGATTGAAAGTGAGGCCGGGCAACGAAGCAGCCTATCATGCCAGGCCCGTCTTGCCGCCACGAAACGCACCTCCTCTGGGGTGTTGTTGATGGCAGGCGCCCCGTCCTTGCTCGTGGCGGTGGAGGCGGCGCTGTCAGCAGCGCTTGAGGTGGTCTGTGCACGAGCGTGGTTGACGGGCAGAGGGCGGCGGCGATGGACTCGCGGTGCACTGAGTGCTGTTGTGAGAAGGGCGCCTGGCTGGGGTGAGGTGCCTCTATGCAGCACAGGTGTCCATCTGCCTCACATGCAGAGTTCAATAGAAGCATGTAAACAAGATCAAACTTGGCATACACTTTTGCCCACGCACCTTGTTTGCAGGCTGCTTTGACTCCCTCTTCTTGTCGCTCTTGCTCTTGGCGCCGCCCTCCTTCTTGGCCGGCCCCTTGTCGCCCTTGGCGCCCTTGCCCGCCCCGACAGGCTTCTTCTCGGCCTTCTTGGCGGCCTTAACGGCAGAGTTCTTGCCTGGCCCCGCCGTGCTGGACCCGGCCGCCTCGGACAGAGAGCCCTCATTGCACTTGGCATTGCCCTGTGGGAAACGGCCAGACCCGGGG
>NW_014012235.1:9938-14772 GCF_000611645.1 Monoraphidium neglectum
CGGGGGGGGGGGGAGGGGGAGGGCAGCTGGCAGTTGTGAAACCATGCATTGCCAGCATCACGGAGCACCTAACCAAGCAGGGCAAGAATAGAACAACAGGGCAAGGGCACAGCAGGCGTCGTCGTGCACAAATTGCCGACACGTGTACACTCTCCGCCCTCACCTCGGGCTCGGCGTCGGCCGTCTTGGTATCCGTGCTGCCCTTGTCCTCGTGGATGCTGCCAATCGCGCCACCTGCGCAGGACGGCAGCGACTTCGTGCCGCCCGCCGCGGCCTGCAGCTATGGGCGCGGCGGTGGCGGGGACTGGGAAGGGTGGGAATAGGGCCGTGATCCAGAAGCCACGGCAAGCAAAAACAAGGGCGTCGGTGCTGCAACAAGCATCCAATGGCAAGAGCATTGCGGCCCCGCAAAAGCTCCCACGCCGCCGATCAGCTGCACCCAGAGTTTGCGGCCAAAGCAAGGCTCAAGCACACCTGCCCCTCACCCACCCACCTTGTTGCCAGCAGGGCGCATGTTGCCAGTCCCGAGGGACGCCATTGTGGCCGTGGGCGGCCGCATCTCAGCGGTGTCTCCGCTAGGCTTGGCCTTGCCAAGGACAGTCTTGGGGTTGGTGGCCAGGGTCTTGGGGGCCGTGCCGTTGGCGATGGCCAGGTATGACAGGCGCTGCTCCTTGGGCGGCTGCAGGGGTAAGGGTAGGGGGGACAAGGGACGAAGGCAAGTGAATATCAGGGTTGCTGTGGCCGGCAATGATGGGGCAGTCAAGGGGCACGCTGAGGTGAGAAGCACACGGCATGTGAGCAGCTGCCCAAGCTGGTAGCTGAGAACGCGCTGCGGCTTCCTCACCCACGCGATACAGGGCATGCGTCTGCGCTGCTGCAGCGAACGGTCGCCCGCCCTGCGCGGCGTACATTGCAGCACTGACTGCACAGCGCCGCCCCTTGTATCTCACGGCATTGACGCGCACCGTGTCACTCGTCGGGCCCGCCACGCTCTCCGTGCCAGCGGCAGTGTCGCTGGCGGTGGCGCCCTGCCGGCGATCAGGAGGATGGGGGCGCCACAACGGGGGCAAGGCGTTCCTTGACGCAATGCTGGATGGCATTTCATCGCCAGCAGCGCAAGGTTGGGCATGCATGCAGCTCTGAGCACACCTGCAATTGGAGCATTCATTCTCACACTCGTTTGGACCCTTGACAACTGATCTCAGCAGACCCGGCGTGGGAGGTTCGCGCTCGCGCGTAGGCTGCACTGTTGGGTACAGCTCAAAGGGTCTCACCGGGGGTTGCGATCCCTTCTTCCCACGCGCCTTGGCGGACTGGATGGTCGGCCAGGGGCCGTTGATCGCCTGGGCAGGGGGCGGGCCAACGTGTGGGGGGGTGCGCAACGAGCCGGCAGGTGTCAAGCAGCTCTCATTCGGCGACAAGGCACGCAAGTACGGGCCTCGCGCAGTTGCCAGTCGGCGCGCAAAAGACAACACACGCAAAAAGGGCAGCGGGTGCATGCGTTGAGTCTAAAGTGAATGTGCGGTTGCTGTGAGTGGAAATGCAGTCGGTGACGGCAGCTGGCCGTGCCGCACGCAGCGGCAGCGCGCGCATGCGCACCTTGTTCTGCGCGTTGGCGCGCTGCGGCGCAGCTGTGCAGTTGGACGTCATCGTTGTGGAATTCAGTGGGCGCTTGATGGCGAGCAGTTTGGTCTCTGGATGCGATGCTTGTAAGCTGAAGATGGTGAGACAAAGGGCAAGAGGAGGAGAGAGAGAGCAGCAGTACACTGTGTCAGCAGGCGCGTAGTGCGAGGGCCGGGTCGCACTGCAGCGGCTGCTCGAGGGCAGCAGGCAGCGTTTCTACGCATTCCATGCGTACACATGTATTATACAGGCGGTGGGCACTCCTGGCTGCCCCCGAAGGACCCGCAACCGTGCGCGAGCGGGTTTGTCAGGGCATGTCAGACGACCGCAATACACACAGTAAGTTTCTGAAGGGTCTCACCTTGTTTCTATCGAAATAATGAATGAACGAAGCAGGGGCCTGAATCTTCAGGCGAACTAGCCAAGTCAAGGGCAGCTCCGCGAGCACCTGCGGGGCCAAAGATGGGTTTTTGGCGCTTTGAGTGCAAAAAAAAACGAAAGAACTTTTATAAATCCAGCTCCTGCACCCGCCGCAGGCCGCGCAGCCCTCGACCGTCGACGCACGTGCTGAGCCCCCCTGCGCCAGTGCCAAGCCAAGCGCCGCCACTACACAGCGCCGCCAATGCCCAGCTGGGCGCTGCCGCAGACATTGCCATGTGCAGCTGCGCATATCGCCATTCAAACCACAAACATGTGTCTCATCCGCAGCAGCAAGATCAACAAGGCGAGCATGCCCCCTGCTTGATCCTGCGGTTATCCACCTGCTACACACGGTATCGCATGCTGCTGTGGGATGAACTCAGGACCTCCAAGTCGCCGCCAGCAGTGCCGCTGCATGATGCTTCCAATATCCATGCGCAGCGGCCGATCCGCCCGCCAGCTTGCCGGCATCGCTGCCACAATCGCCACCTGCCAGATCCGGCGGATGCGCGGCCATGTGCTGCTGATGACACGGCCCATCACTGCAGCTGCCAGCGCGTAGGAAAGTGCATCTGAATCAGCATGAACCATGGTCGGTGCCGGCGCAGCGTTGAAGCGAAGGCCCCCCATCCCCTAGCCGTCGGGGCCCACAGATAATAAGGTAGCAGCACCGACAGTCAGCCCGACGCGCCACCTCCGCCAGCAAAGAGCACCAAACTGGACCGAAACGATCTCCGCCTGGCAGATCAGCTGCGGCGCCTCGCGCCGCGGGCGCACCATGCACGTTGCCGCGCGCTGCGACTGTGCAGCGACTACCGACGTGCCGTGCCGCGTGCTGCTGATGCTCCACCCGGTGGAGCATGCGGCGGGCCGCCGCATGCCAGACGCCAAGTTGGTGCTTCGCCGGATTGGAAGGGACTGCCCCCAACGTGTAGATCTCTGCCATCGCTGCGTTTGCATGTGTGCGCCGCTGTTGTCAAAAAGGCGCGAGGCAGAATCGCAGCCAGCGCCATGGCGCGAGCCGCTTGGACGCATGCGACGCACCGCATCATGCGCAGCGTGCGCACTGCTGCTGCATGTTTCCAGCAAAATAGTCTCAACCGGCTGCGTAGTCGCAATAGAATAGTCCCGTTTGATAGAGACCCGTTCCGAGCAAGCTGACTGCTGCAGATCTGTGCATGCTCTGCAAAGCCTGCTTAAAATATCAAATGAAGCAAACGCAATCTACGCAATGCTTTTTGTTGGTACAGGGTGGCGCCTGGGCCGCCGCCCGCTTCAGCAGTACTGGTGTGACAAACGAGTGGTACTGTATGCTGACGACGGTATGCAAACAGTGAAAGGAAGCCGGGGCGGTCGTGCAGGCTGCAGCAACCCTTCAGGAATTGTGAGCAGAGATCACATAGTGCGCATGGGTTTTGTACTGCGAGGGGCCCGGCGGCGCGGGGAGCCGGGGCCGGGGGCGCAAAGCTAACGAAACTCGATATGTGGCAACAATTATGCTGTGTCGGCCGGGCCAAAAACATGGCTTATGGGCCTGGATATGTGCTTTGAGCAGTGATGTCCATGACAAACGATGTAGGACGTATACAAATCGTGTGAGAATGCGTAGGCGTTTGACCCTTCTGGAAACATCTGCGGTCTGCCCACTGTGCATGCACGAGGCAGGGGGCCTGCCACATGCTTGGCCGAAGCGGCCACTCTCCGACCATGCCTGACATGATTGTGCTCGAAGCTCACAGCGTGGGCGAACTGTCACCACACGTTGAAAGGTGAAACAAGCTTACTCACTGCGTTCCCATCTTTGCTGCCGCGGGAGCGCTGCAGGGCGTCAGGGTGTGCCGACCCGCTGGCCTGGGCGGGGCAAGGGTTGCGTGCCTGTTGCAGTGGGACCGACCAGCTGCATCTTTAATGCTGAGCCTGTGAGGCCACCGGATTATGTGCATTGATATCATGAACATATGATAAGTGCTACGGCCGCAGTTGTGCGGCCGATGCAGAGGGCTCTGTTGCACAGGCAGGGCCTGTTCTGGACCGAGCAGCCTTGTAGCCTAGCGTCAGCGGTACATGATGCTGTGAAGGACTCCACATGGGGTGGGTTTTGGGCGATGGTGTGGGTATCTGGCAATGGAGGTGAAGTGCCAACGCGCCAGTTGCTGATGTCAGCTGCTCTTGCCCAGCAAGCGTTGACCGTGCCTGACTGTTGCGGCAGCTGCCTTACAACGAGCATTGAGCGATTTGATCCAAACAGCAAGTGAACTCCAAACGTGATAATACTGGCAGCCAGGTCGTTTGCCCCATTCGTGAACAGTCGATCTCGCGATCTGTCATTGTGCGAGGCTGAAATGTTATTGTAGCTCATGCGGGTTGACGAAGAATGCGCAGCGTAGCATCTGCCGCTGCAAATAACGCGCAGCCCCTCCTCGCCACCGCGCTCCGTCGCACCTGCGCTGCCCGCGCACGGCCGAGGGGCTTGCTAGGTGGCCTCGCGCCCTGGGCGCAGGCGGCCGGCTCGGCACGCCGCCTAGGGCAAGCCGCAGCCTCCCAGTTTGCCAGGGCTCCGACCAGCCAACGCTCCGCGCGGCGGCGGGCCGCGGCAGAGCCCGCAGGGGCGTCCGCACCTTCGCCTGCCCGCCCCCGCCGCCGCCGCGCGCAAGGCATCTGCGCGTCGCTCCTCGCGCCCGCCGCCCACCTCGCCCTCGCCAGCGCCAAGGCCGCCGCCGGCGCCGCCGCTGCGCTCGGCGCGAAGGCCGCGTCCCTCGGCGCCGCGGGCGCGGCGGGCGCCGCGCTCGGC
>NW_014012234.1:0-2137 GCF_000611645.1 Monoraphidium neglectum
CCGTGAGGCCGGCGCCAGTCGTGCCACGGCCCGTGGTGACGACGGAGCGTGCTGCCATGCGCGCCGCAAACTTCATCACCTGGGACTTGCCTGGTAAAAGGTTGGGAACGGCACTTGGGAAGTTGAACAGTTTGAGGCCAACCATAAAATGAGATGTAAGCACCCAAGGCGCGGCGGGGCAAAAAGGCATATCCCCATTTGGTGGTGACAGCCTTGCTCAATTCACCCGTCTTGCCTCAAATCAGCACTTTGCCCTGCAAAAAACATCTTGCATTGCAGCCCTTCGCCCCCCCCCCCCCAAAATGCCACCCACCTGTCCCCGGGTCCCCGACCAGCAGCATGTGTATCTCCCCGCGGATGTGGGTGCCCGCCTCGTCGCAGCGCGGCACCCCGCCCACCACCATGAGCGCCATCGCCAGCTTTACCACAAACATCCCATAGATCTGGGGCGGACCGGGAGCCGGCAGAGTGGGAGCGGACAGAGCGGGGCGCGGCACAGAGGGGCATTTGGCGTCTGACGAAATCATGGCGCGGCAATTTGAGTTTCTTCAGCAAAGTGCAGCCAAAGGTCAGCAATTTTGCAGCTGTGCTGGCATGGTGCCAACAGGAAATTAGGCTTAGTCGGTGCGGAGGAGGCATTGCAGTGCCGGCTAGCCATGGGCGCCCCCCCCACCTGAGGGCAGATGCTGGACAGGATCTTGTTGCGGCCGCACAGGGGGTTGTTCTGGTGGTGCTGCCAAAAATTCCTGCATACGCATTTGCCGTGCAGGGTGCAGCGCATCGTGTCGCCCTGCGGCCGGCAAGTCCCCGAGCGGCACCCTTGAGGACTCCTGCCCCCCTCTCGCGGCTCCTGCACACGCGCTCGACCCTGCACGCCATCTGCGGTCGCCGGCTTGACGCACTTCAGCGGCTGCGCGCAGTCCAAGCGCAGCACCCGCTGGAGCGCTGTGCCCTCAACGCAGGCGCAGCCCCACGTCCATCCCCTCACTCAAAGTGGTGCTCCAGGTCGACGCCCATCAGCTGCCTCGGCCGCGGCGCCCGCTCGTCCACGCGCATGTGGCAGGCGCGCAGCACCAGCTCGGCGTCGCAGCGCATGCCCGGGTACAGCGGGCGCCAGCGCGCCACCACCACGCAGGTTACCTCCACGTCGTCTGCGTTGGGCGTGGGACGGTGTGAGGAGGGCGCGGGGGATGGGATGCAGCGACCCCATGTATGCTTGTTCGGGTGGCCGGCTGCGGCAGGGTGAGGCCTCACCGCCAGGGTGTGTGGAGGCCTGTGGTAGACGCACAAATTCAGGCTGAGCTCCAGCTGTGTTCTGGGGGACACCATTTCCACAAATTCCCGAGCTGCGAGTCAGCGCCCCAGAACCACGATGGACCCTGTGCACAGGGCAGCCGCGCTGCTGCCCTCCACAGTTGCCCCGCTGCTCACCGCCGGCCTGGCAGCTGTCCGCCATCTCGTCCATCAGCAGCAGGCCGATCGCGCTGGGCACGCTGCCGGCGTCGAGGCACTGCAGCCGCTCCTGCAGCCGCACCTCCTGCGTGGGCAGGGGATGCGCAGCAGTGGCAGAATGACATGCGTACGCCTGAGTGAAAGCCCTGTGTGTCCTGCGTGCTGGTGTTGCGGTAGGGGGTTGCAAAATTAACATAGCGCCCGCTGCAAAATTAAACTAACAGCCCTTCTTGCTGGCCAAATGGGCTGTGATTGGTGATAGTGGCAGTGCTCTCTGTGGGCTCAACAATGGTGCATGAGTATGTGGTGGCTGCCAGGTTATGGTGTGTCTAGGCCCCTGTGAACTGCTGAGGTGCTGCACCCCCAGCAGACCCTTTGGGGGTTGACCAGCGTTTGACCCACTGGTTCCAAGCGTGGTTGAGGTGGCCTGGCTGTGAAAGTTGGGTGGATTGGGCGCCTGCGAGCTGGCAGCATGCTCGTGGGATGTCAAAGCTTGGTTCCAAGGGCACAGTCTTGGGCACTCACTAGCTGCGCGCATGGTCGCTCGGGCCGAACCACTAGGACATCCCATTGACTTGCACCCAGTGAAGCTGGGGCTTTTGACCAAGCCTTGCAATGGCTAAATGCCAACACAGTCAAGAGTTATTTGCTGCCAACAACAGAGCATTTGGGTTGCTTATGTGCA
>NW_014012234.1:2769-10984 GCF_000611645.1 Monoraphidium neglectum
CGGAAACAAAGGCTGCAACTAACGACTTGCAGCTGGTGATCGCAAGGCCCCTCCTGCCGCCCACCTGGATGTTCGTGAACGGCCTGCGTGCCCCTGGGGTGTCCGCGCCGTCGACAGGCAGGAAGTTTGTGCCCATGCAGTTGCCCCCAGGGCACTCTGACGGCATGTCGACGCGCGACATGTCATCCGGGTCAAACTTGATGAAAAACCTGTGGTGAGGTTGGGGTTGGGGCCGTTACACTCAATCCTTGGGCAACAAAGCGTGCAATGAATACAGGCACATGGCTATTGGGCATTCCATTCTGCACACAGCCTATGATAGCAACATCGGCCAGCGCGCTCAGCACGCTTGTTCCCGAGACGTGCTCGCGCGCCCCCGTGCGCCCCGCTCACTCGACTTTGCACCGGTTGCAGCGCATCAGCCGCTGGAACTCAAACATCTTGACGGGCCCCGTCTTGACCACCGTGCCGCACACCGTGATCAGCCGCCCGATGTGGCTAGACCCGATGCGGCCGATCGTAGGGTTGAGGGCGTGGGGCTTCGGGTCCAGGCTGTAGGGCAGGCCGTGAAGCCTGATGTTGACCACTTGCTTGAGCGATAAGGCCTCGGGCTCCGGGTGGGACTCCATTATCGCCTTCTGCTCGCGGGGGTGCATGCGAGGGCAATGTATGCGTTTGAGAAGGTGCCAGAACTTTGCGGCTGCTCATCCGACGGCTGTTGGAGCCGAGGCGGCACGTGCTGCGGCAGCCGAGGAGGCGCAGGGGCCGCACTCAGGCTTTGCGCTGCAGCGGCGCCGCATTAGGGTGGAGCCAACACCTGCGCGGCGCTTGCTGCCTCCTCCAGCGCCTTCAGGGTGGACTTTGGGGCCCTCAGGAGCGCGTCTGCAACCAGCGGGTCGGCCTGCGCCAGCTGCATCACGTCGAGTGTCACCCAGTAGTGCTCGTTGTCCTCAGGCGCCAGCAGCACCTGCTCCAGGCCCTGCGTATGTGCATACAACATGCACGTGTTGCATGCATGCTATTGCAAAGCGACTCAGCGTCAGTGCAGCTGCGCACGGCCGCGGCTCCGTCGCGAAAGACGTGGCACTCACCCCGCCGCAGCACGACAGCAGCGCGTCCGTCACGCGTCCGAGATCCACCTCCACCTCTGGTACCATATCTGCTACGCTAGTCCTGTCGCGGTAAAATTGCTCATAAGAACGGTCCTTTCGCCCATAAACAAGTGCTTAGATCATTCGATCAACTAACAGTACTTACAAATTATGAACGCGGAGCCTTGATGTGACCAACCCAACGCAAGTAAAATTGTCAAGGGGTGACACCTGCAGAACGCTTACCTGCGCGCGCACCTGTCGGCAGGGCAAGCTTTGAGGATTTGAACCTAGCCGCCACCACGTCATTGCCTGAATACGATGATACCTCGTGCCGCAGCTATCCATCCTAAGAACCAGGCTGCTCTCCCCTACAAACCTTTTCCCCGATCACGTTGTTATCTCACTTGGTTTGGGTGGCAAGATTGCTGTCAACCTGCTGGGCGGTCATGATCCGATTGGTTGTGCGTGCTTGCCAAGCACTAGCAGCATGCAAGCCGTCAGGCAACGCTACTTGCCACCAGTCTGCATATTTCAGGAAACATGATGGTAGAAGTATGTTTGAATTGCACAGCTGCCTGCTGCGGATCCGCCGTACCTGCAGTGCGGCACACATACACGCATTCACAACAACCCCCACTGGCACCAGCCCGCTCCTTCAACTTCCTTCTTAGGGGTTGAGGCGATGACTGAAGATCAGTCGCCTGTATGGACTGATAAACAACCAACCCCGGGGGAGATGATCTAATGCTTGAAAGAGAAAGGCCGCTGTTCATACCATGTCAGCAGTCTGGACAGCAGAATAACTTTGCCAAAATGTACCCACGAGACATTTATCTTCGTTCCAAGATTGGCGCTCTAGCGGCAGGTCTGCGCAGCCCTTCATGGGAAGACACTCGCGAGCACTTGCTGCGCTTTGCGGCACGCGCATCAGCCCCTGCAGGTACAGTACTGCACTCAGTGCCCAGGCTTGGCACCGCCACCGAAGTGCACGAAGCTGCTGGCAGCCGTGCCTCTTCACGGCCGCCTGGCTTGCAGGCGCAGGAACACTCGCGCTCAGATGCGCCTCTTTGGCACATTCGCACCCGTCCCTGCGGCCAGGCGCCACACTTCTGCTGCGGCACCCAACACCAGCAACGCCCTGCCATCTGTGCTGCTGGGGGCGCTTCTCCTCAAGGGATGCGGCGCGGAGGCAGAGCGATCAAGTACAACTTTGTGTGGCCAAGCGCTTGGCTAGCTTTGAGCGTGTACGGCTTTTTGCAAATATTGCATCGGCACCATATGTAATGAAAGCTTGTTCGCCCTCCTTGTCGGCTGCACCCCAATTAACAGGCTCTGAGAGCACCCCCAGGGCAGCTTCGGCACTTGATTTGCATGCAGCAATTAAACTGGTTGCTGGCTGGCCATCATTGTTGGCTGGGTTTGAGTGGTCAGCGCTCTGGTGGAGCAGACGATTCAACGCGGTGGCCGCGCTTAAATTCATTCTCCGTCACTGTGTGCCATGAGCGGCAAGTGGAGCGCCGTGTTGCCATTGATTCAACAGCAGTAACACTTGCACCGTAGTTCAGCAGCATTGCAGCTGTACCCTCAGCCCAGTCAGCCGCGATGACTGCCGCTCAATCAGTACAACTGGCGTGGTGTGAGCGGCAAGCCAGGGGACAACTCCACAACAACCCTTCAAGGATACAAATGGCCTCTATAATATATACTGGTCTATTATTCATCGTGCATCCATACACCAAGCGACGCCGGGAGACCCCGCCGAGATCATTTTGTACCTCGGCTGCTAATGCGACCCTCGCATCAGTCCTGAGGCACTCTCAAACATTTCAAAGCGTCATTCAACGCCTTCAAGATCTTGAAGGGTTAGTGTTGTCCCGTACGAAGCCTAGAACATCCAGCGGTCGATCCAGCCCGTCTGAGGCGAGATGTTCTACAGCCACGAAATCCTGGGGACCAAGTCTCCGCTCGGAATAATATGGTGATCAGTGTGGACGCTACTGCTGCCCCTAGCTTGGGCATGCACATGGCGTGCTCCCGCCATGTGTGCTGTTGCTCAAACGCCACCGCTCTTGCGCCATGCCTTCGCTGGACGGCATCATGCCCCTTCAGGACCCTCGCACATGGCAGCAAGAAGATGTCAAAGAACAAGATCCTCAACGCTGACATTCGGGAGCTGTGGTGAGACAGCCGTGACACCAGCGGCGGCGCATCGCAATCGGCTGCACAGGTTTCGTGCAGCATGGAAATCAAGCACCCCTGAACCGGGTGCATGTCTCCCCGTGTGTATATCCTAGCGCACCAAATGCACCCCCCCTGTAACCCTGCTTCATCTCCTGTTCCCATGCGCGCAAACACAGCAAGTGTGTCCTGCACCCAACCACCCCGTTTGCACTTCGGCTGCAAGGCATCCTCATCAGTGAGCGCTGCTGGGCAGCAGGGACCTCATGCTTTGTTTACCGTGGAGGGTGGGGGATAATTGCATAATGCTGCTGCATAAAATACAGGATAATGCCTGCATGCGCGATGGCCAGCGCTAGGTGATGGACACATTCATGTTGGAGCGAGAATTGATGAGTTGGGCGGGCGCGTCGTCGGTCCCACTCCAGCCCAGCCGCCTGCACGCCTCCCTTCTCAGCAGCTGCATGTGCGCCCACCACCACCATGCATTCAAAGACGGCATCGTGTGTGTCTACGAGAAGAAGCAGGCCTACCTTCTACGTGAGGCGATCGTCCCAGTGGTTGCTGCTGCGCGCATGACACCGGCATGCATGCATCCCGCATGCAGCCAAGCGTCGGCTCGCATGCACGCATGCATATGCATGATGCGTGGAGCAGTGGTATGACACAAGCGCATGCTCATCTGAATCTGCACTCATGCCTGATTGGCGGGTCACGAACATGCTTGCCCGCACACCCTGCGCGGTCGCCCGCCCCTCAACCACAGGTGACTTGCTCGACATGCGCAAGCGCGTTGAGACCGTCGCCTTAGCCCAGGAGGATGCGCCCGACAGCGGCGGCGCCAAGGCAGCCGGCGGTGCCCGCCGCGGGGCGGCCCTCCTCGCCAACGGCAAGGACACCGCGCAGTGAGCCGCGTGGTGGCGCCGCTGCTGCCTCGACTCGCTGGACATGCATGCTGTGATGGTGGTTCTGGCGCGCAACTGCCTCGGGCCCCAAGCCCTTGTCGTGTGGAGGGCTGTCATGGGCAGGGGATTCATTCATGGCAGCATCTTTTCACCTCTGACATACGATCAGCCAGCCCGATGCCTCGATTTCTTTTATAAAACAAAATTGTCGCTGTTCAGCAACCCATCAGCAACCACAAACCCGCCGATTCACCGCCTTTCCCCCCAAAGGCTTGAGGCCATCACCCTGATGGACTGGGACATGGCCCTCGGCGGCACGCAGGGCACCCTTGCGGGCGGCCTCCTGCTGGGCGACGGCAGCTTTGCAAACGACGTGGGTTTGTCTGTTGTAATTGAACGCGCGGGCATGCAGTCAGCGCTGCATGTGTCGTGCTCGAGCAGCCGCCGCGACCTTGCCATACCACAAGGCTGCCTGCTATCACATTCTGTGCGTGGGTTCCGCTTTGGTTGCCTGCCCAACCGGCTGTTCAAGAATCATCACTGATCACAACTCCTCATCACCAACCTGCTACCCCAACAACAACTTCAGCTGGCATCAGACCTGTTCATTGCCCCCTCCCTGGACCCCACCTCAACGACTTCCCTCAACCCCTCCTTGACCGCCGGCCGCGGCGGCCGCCACGGCGGCCGTGGGGCAGCCGCCAACGCCGCGAGCAGCGGCGCAGCCGGCACGCTGGCAGCGGCGCTCGCTGGCGGCGGGCGCGGCGGGGCGCGCTGGGTCGGGCAGGAAGGCGCGGGCGTCGACATGTTCGAGGCGGAGGGCTTCGGATTCGGCGCTGAAGCCGCTGAGGAGCAGCTCCTGGCCATGTGGGTGTAGCTCAGTGTATGGCGGCCCTGCCTCTGGTCAAGCCCCACGTGCACCAGCCACATGCATCAGCAGCCAGCCCTTGGGCCCCTTGCGTTTCACCTGCTCTCCTCCATGCTTTAATCATGCAGACACTCGGTCCTGTTGGACCTGACTCAAACTCAAACCCCTTGCAATTGCAGGGACCACGCCAATGAGGTGTTCGACGTGGCCCCGGACTTTGACATCTTTGGCGCCGACCTGCAGGAGATGCTGGCGCCCCCATCAGCTGCCGAGGGTGCGTGCGAGCCTGATGCGGGGCCGAGGCTGAGCTGTCAGACGGTGTGGATGGTGTTGGCATTGGGATCATGCAGCTGGGGGTCGTGAGCCCTCAGCATCCTTGTTTATGAGCCATGATGTCATCAGCATTTAGCCGCTGGTTGACCCCGCACCCGGTGCTTGGCGCGCCCACTGACAGTCTGAGCCCCTCCTTTCAAACCCACCTTGCAGATGAGCCGCCGATGGACGAGCCCCCGCCCTTTGACGCCGACCCCGAGGCCGGCGCGGACCAGCAGCCGCCCGGCAGCTGCCAGGCCGACCCCTCCGCCCTTGCTGATGGCGCCGCCAACGGCGACGCGGGCTCCGGCGCGGCCGAAAAGGCGCACGTGGTGGCGGGCTCCAGGAAGCGCGGCGTGAAGCGGCGCGTCAATGCGCCGGTGGTGGACCCTCCGACAGATCTGCAGATCAGGTGGGGGGGGGGTGGGCGGGGGAGCGAGGGTGTGGGGAGAGGCAGCTGCATAGCTGCCTCAAATGTGAGGCTCCGGATCACCAGCAGGGCAAGGAAGTGGTTGGCAATGCGTGCATGCTGCCTAGTTGCAAGCTCAGACCTTCTTGCCTTGTGCTGAGCCACATGCCAAATGAGCAGCACACCCACATAATGGTGACAGCAAGTGTTGTGCGCCTGCTTCCGCCATTTGCCCTCACCGCCCTCACCGCCCGCCCCGTCTTGTCCATGCTCCCACAGCAACTCTACCTATCGCGAGTGGATCAAAGACTCCTCCCGCATCACTATCACGCGCCCGCTGCGCCGCGGCGGCGGCGCGGACGGCCTGCCGCCCGGCGCCGACGGCAGCCCCACCGCCAAGAA
Source organism: Monoraphidium neglectum (assembly GCF_000611645.1). Lineage (NCBI taxonomy): Eukaryota > Viridiplantae > Chlorophyta > Chlorophyceae > Sphaeropleales > Selenastraceae > Monoraphidium > Monoraphidium neglectum. The sequence goes on from NW_014012234.1 coordinate 8,938, forward strand.
CAACGCCGCCGCGGGGCGCGAGGCCTGGTGGGCGGTCCGGGCCGCGCGACGCGGAGCGCGCTCTCTCGCACGCCGCCGAGACTTTTGCCTCCTGCATGAGCAGCGCGGCCTCACCTCCAACGCCCTCAGCGACACGTTGCCAGCCAAGCCATTCAACAGCAGCCGGCCTGGCCGCCTCCCTTCCTGCCGCCCCTACACCAAAAACCCCAGGAGCAGCCTGCTGCCGGCCTCCGCGTTTGCCGCCGGCCTGATTGGCCTCGCCACCGGGGGGCCCCTCGCCTGGGGCGACGACGTCATCGCCGCCTTCCGCCTCTGCGCCGGCGACCGGGCCGGCGCGCCCGCGCGCCGCGAGGGCGGCGACGCGGGCGCGACCGGCGCGGGCGCGCTGGGGTTCGAAGAGGCGCTGCGGTTCCGTGGCGACGGCGGCGGCGGCGGCGGCGCGGCGGCGGCGGCCCAGGAGCGGCGCGCGGGGGGCGCGGGCGGTGGGCGCGAGGACGCGGCGCGGGCGGCGAAGCGGGCGAGGTTTGGGGATCTGCCGCTGGAGCAGGAGGAGGGCGCACACTACGACAGTAAGAAGGAGGCGGGGGTGGTGGGCGTAGCTAATGCTGGTTGTTGCTGTTTTGCTTGCAAAGGGGATCGTTGCCGCCTGCTGTGTGGAGGCCCAAACACGGGGCGTCCCGCGCCTTGCTTTCACAGCCTGAGTGGCAGCCAGCCTTGATGAGGGGCGGATATGTTGCCTTTCACTGCGCGGTCGATGCGCCTGGGTTGCTCAACAACAGCGCCAACATCGGCCTGTACTTCCCACGACCCCCTTCAATGTGTCCGCCGCACCACCCTTTTGCCCACCCCAAACCTGGTGATGCCTTGGCAGTGGAGGAGCTCCCACTGGACCCGATGTTTGAGGAGCGCAATGACACACTGGGGGACCTGGCCTTTGGGGGTGGGTGAGGGGAGGGGCTGGCTGACCCGAGGGGCTGGCCAGAGGGATGGTGGGGTGCGTGGGCGCAGGGGCATTGATGCCGCGGCTTTGACAAGCCTTGGAGCATCCTCTAGCATTGCGTGCTGCAAACGTGCGTGGCGGGGCGTGCATGCAGTCACCGCCCGTGTGGGCCGCTGGATTAGGGGACACGTCACTAGACATGAGTGTTTCAAGCCTTGCCTGGCAGACAGCCCGGCCCCTCTCTCTGGCCCCTTCATGCATACACGCACCCACCCACCCACCCATCACCCCATGAACACAAACACTCTGCCTCCGCAGGCGACATCGAGACCGAGCGCCTGCGCGCCGCCGCGCCGACGCCCGGCGCCAGCGGCGACAGCGCCAACCCCCTGCTCCGCGCCCGCACCCCCGGCTCCAGCCTGGGGGCCGGCGGCGGCGGCGCAGTTGGCAACGCGGCCGCCGTGCGCCGCGCCGGGCGGGAGCAGCGCAGCGGCAGCGAGACTGGGAGCCTGTTGGGGCCAGAGAGTGTGCTGAGGAGCGACCTGCGAGGGCGCCGGCGCGGGGGCGGCTTGGAGGGGTTCCTGATTGAGGTGGTTGGGCCGGGGGCGGGGCTTGTGGGCGGGCTGCCGCTGTGGCTGAGGGTGAAGCCCGCAGGGACATGCGGACTTGTCGAGTTTGCATGGGATTCAGAACGTGCGTACCGGGACCAATGCTGCTTGGGGCGTGGTGCACCGGCCTCGATGTTTGGCCGTGGGTGCGCATAAATAAACGCCGTCACCGCTCGCCCCACGGTCCCGCGCGCAGGAGGACGAGTCCCCTCTGGCCCGCATGGGTGGCCGTCGCAGCGGCAGTGCGGGCGGCAGCCTGAGGGACCTGCTGCCCGACGTTGTGGAGGAGGTGCCCCTTGGGGAGGGCAAGGAGGGAGAGGGGGGGTGCACGCACTGTACTGTACTGCATAACGTCCAGGGCGGATTGCTTCCTTTGCTTGCGAGTCGAGACAACAGGGAGAAAGCATGTGTTATCGTATCATGCTGTCCGCCCTCCCAAAATCACACATTCATGCACCGCCTCTGGCTGTTTGTCTGTCATTGCGGGCAACCTGGCCCG
>NW_014012234.1:11160-15397 GCF_000611645.1 Monoraphidium neglectum
CCGCCTCTGGCTGTTTGTCTGTCATTGCGGGCAACCTGGCCCGCCGTCACTTTGCCACAACTGATGAAGCTGCCCTGCTCTTACCCCTCTTCCCAACTTCCCCCTCCTGGGCAGGCCCCGCAGGATGAGGAGATGCCAGAGGGCGAGCCCCCCAGCGCCACCCTGCCCAGCAGCCAGTGGCAGCTGCTGGTAGAGAGCGGCACGCAGCACGTGAGCGCGCGCGTTGCGTGCGTTGAGCGAGGCGATAGAGCGGGCCGGGCACGCGTGCGCGTCCGGATCTAGGCGGGGCTGCCGTGTACGGCAGGCTGCGCCGGCACGCCGCGTAGAACGTCGTCACCAGACAGTCCAACTGGCTGTTCGCGTGCGCCGTGTGATCATTGCTGTCCGCCGAGCCTGCATACACGCGTAACCCCCCCCCCTGCTCGCCTCATGATCCCCTACACTTTGCCCTGAAACGACGACCCCCAGCCGACCCAGGTCCCGCGCCCCGAAGACTCAATGAACCACGCCACGCACACCGCCATCAAGTGCGCGCCAGCCCAGCCAGCTTGATCGCGCGTCACACGCCTGAACACCCGCCCCCGTCTGATCCGTCCCTCCCGTTGCAGAGCTTGTCCGCAGACCACCATAACGCCCTGCACCAACAGCCGCCCCCTTGACTGCCAATCTGGCGACGCTGCACCACTGCAGCGCCCGGCCCACACACGCGCCCCAACACCGTGGCAGCCGCCCCCAGACGCCCCTCGTGCCCTGGCTGCTGCCTCCCCCCCAGGGTCTTCCGCTCGCGCCTGCTGGAGGCCTCGCGGCGCGGCGCCGGGTCTATCTCCTTCCTGGCCATCGCCAGGCGCCTGTCCAGGGCCGAGGCCGCCAAGGCGTTCTACCAAGTCTGCGGTGGGTCGGCTGGGGCTGGGGCGCGGCTTTTGGGACAGCACAGTGGAGGCTAGACGGGGGAGGCGGTCCTGGTGGGGTCAGCTGGGCGGGTCAAGGGAGAGGCAGGGGAGGAGGGGGAGCGTAGCGGAGGTCGTCTTTACGATTGAGTCGCGGCCATGTTCTTGATTTGTCACAAGTGCATGCTGCTGCAGCAAGAGTGAGGTTTCTCATGCGCCTGGATGACGCGTCGGCCACTGCACTGACCTCCCTCGCTCATCGCCTCCACCCATGGTGGTGCCCCCTACATGCCTGCTGTCCACCACGCACTCCCCGCAGTGACCAACGCGACCGGCCATATCAAGGCCACCCAGGCGCAGCCCTTCAACGACATCCAGATCGCGGCGGGGCCCCAAATGTGATCTCGGAGCGGCGCATTTGACCGGCGTTTTGACCCGGCCGGCTGGCCACGCGTGACAAACATGACGCAAACAGCTTCCTGATGACCAGCCTCTCATTGCAAAAAGGAAACATGATTCCTCGGCGCATGCACTTATATGCAAATGATCATAATCAGTGGCCTAAGGTATTCTTGAGAGCAAGCTGCTGGCTTCCTCAATGCAGGGCTCTCTCTATGTGCGGTGCCACCTCAGATTGGCGATGCGCTGCCATGCCTTTCAGACCTGCTTGCAATTTGTTTTTCTGTTTTGTATGTTTAAATCTTTCCAGGACACCAGCCGTCAGGCATGCTGGCCTGCTCACGCCTGTAGCATGTCGTGCTTCAACAAGAGGATGCCAAGATTTACTGTTCAAATCGTGGTGGCATGGCATGGCATGGCCCCTCTAAAAAGGTCTGCAGGTGAAGCGGTATTGAAACGCCCGTTATTGTGCGTACACAACGCATGATTTGCTGGTGATAGGGCCCTTTGAGGCTGCGCAGCAAAGCACGTGGCAACGCGGATAGAGGGGGGATGGATGCGCGCAGATAGCGGGGGGAGCAATGACGTGAGCAGCAAAGTGCACCGGCATGCAGGCGGCGTCGAGCCTCGCTCATCCGGAAAGAGGCTGTCGCAGCCTGCTGGCTGGAGCAGTAAGTAGATATGTACGAGGACAGGGGGAGGCAGGAAAGTGTGCAATGCAAGTTCTCACTCATAGCAAGCAGATCCAGCTCAACAAAGGCGTCCACACCGACCCAGCGCGACGCAAACTTGAAGTACAAAGACATTAATATGACATACGGATTGGCATGCTCATGCATATGCCACTCTTGCGCCTCAGCGGCGCCTGAAGCCCACAGCCAAACCTTGCAGCAACCCCGGCGTATCAAATGGCCGACAGCTGCAAAACCTGTGGAAAACCTGTGGCTAACAGCCCTTCGCCCGCCCACTACCGCTAGTCAGCCGCCTGGCGGCTGCCGCAACGGCCCAGCCACCCAGCATCACGCCCGCGCCCTCGGCAAACAGCCCGCGCCCGCCAGACGCCTGCATCATGGCGCCGCCCGCCAGGCCGCCGAGCCCCGTCCCCACGCCCAGCCAGCAGGCCTGCATGATGCCTTGGAAGGACGCCGCCAGCGCGGGCGGCGCGATGGCGCCCGCGTGGACGGTGCAGGCGCCCCACCTGCCGTTGGGAGGTTTGGGTTGAAACACAGCGGCGAACAAGGGGCGCGCGTTGGAGGTGGGAAAGACCTTTAGACTCACAGTAGCACTGTGTAACACACAGCAGGTCCGAGTCTGAAGTTATCAACGACAGGCAAGCGTTGGGGTTGCATTGGCAGCTCTGACAGTCGGGCAGCAGGCAGGCGGCGCGGGTCGCACGGCCGCGCCACCCACGCTGCGGCGAAGGTGATGCCGTGCAGCAGGTCGATGGGCAGGATGGCCCAGGGGCCCACGACAGGCAGCAGGGTCGCGTACAGCGCCTAGAGAGTTGGTGGCGTGGGTTGGTGTTGACCATGTGTCCCGTCAAGATGGTCGTGCAAGGAAGACAAGCTTGGGGCTGCACTGCGCCCCCATTTTGGGATGAGTGATTCGGGCGGTGGTGCAGGGGTTGCTGATGTCGATACAAAGTCCCGCCGCACTCCTCATCACAGGTACTTGCAGCACAGCGATGCCAAAACAACCGGCTGTGATAACAAGAAAACCCAAACCTCCCCCCCGCTCCTCCACCGTCCATACTCACAAACCTCCTTTGACATTCTGGGCCCATCAAACCGTCCTCGTTGGACCCTCCCGCCCATCAGGTCTACGTAGCCGCTCTCCCCGCCTTCAGAGTCGCCCTTACATCCCTTGCCATTCCCTGTCACCCCTGGCCCTGCAAAGCACGTGCGACCAAAACCCGTTATGTTGAAGGACCCACCATGCGCAGCGCGTGCGCGATCAGCGCGGCGTCGATGACCCACGCCACAGAGACACGCTGCAGGAGCCGCCCTTGGAGCGCGAACGCGGGCACCTCTGGGCGGGCGTCAAAAGGATTAGGGGGCGGTAAAGCGGGCATCAGGGGATTGACAGGCAGCCAGTGACGAGAGCAGGGCGAGTGGAATGATGGCAGAAGCACCGATCATGGACTCATCCCTGCCCCGAGTTTGCGTGAATAGAGCAACGTGCAACCTTGTTCAGCTGCTTTTGGGCAGTCTGGAATTTCCGGGAGCCTCCATGCCCCGTGCATCCCGGGGGGCCTGCCTCAGCACGCCGCCCCACACAGATCACCCCCAAGTGTCCCGGTTCAACCCTCATCACTCAAAGCCGAAGCTGCCCGAGCTGCTTGGCTGGTCAAACGAGTCAACAGAGTCAGCGTGACGACACATAAGGAGCATGTAAGTGCGCACCCGCGAGGGTCATGGCCAGGAGGCAAAGGCCCATGAGTGACTCAGATCCCCCCAGGTCCCTCAGGTAGATGAATTCAAACGACTGGGTCAGGCCCTGGGAGGGGCAGGTGATGCAAGGGGGGGGGTGTTCACTGTTATATGCTTTCCTTTTGCAAAGGTGTGATTTCTCAGAGGGGCAGGAGGGGACGGTTGACCAAGCAGTGGCTGGGGCCCTGGGGACGGTGCGGGTATGGTTTGATGCCAGCGCGACTGGCACGCGCCAGCAAGCCCCATGATGGGGATCAGGCCGGGCATGACGGTGCCGCCATTTGGATCTGGTTGCAGTGCTTGGAACTGCTTGGAACCGCGGCTGCCGGCTGGCTGCCGGGGCCTTGCCTGAATCCCCCGAGGCGACGGCGCCCTGCAGCAGGGCGCCTGCAGGGCGCCGCGCCAGGCCCCTGCCTGCAACTGCCTGCTCCACAAGTGAGCATCATTTGCCGCTGACCAGCCCCTCGCCCGCCCCAGCGTCGTCCCCAAATCGATGCTGCATTTGCCCCCCCCCCCTCCGCC
>NW_014012233.1:0-5946 GCF_000611645.1 Monoraphidium neglectum
CCTCTCACCCCCACTCACCCCGCGGCCGCGCCCGCCAGGTGCAGCTGCCGCCCACCGTCCCCGCCACCCTGGCCTACATGCACGAGACGGGCGCCTACCTCATCAGCAACGGCACCCTCCTCGTGCTGTGGCTCGGCCGCAGCGCAGACCCCGGATGGGTCGCACAGGTGCGGCCGCAGCCGCGCGGCCGCACGCGCTCGCACGCGCGCGTGCGCCCTGCCTGACAGGCAGGCCCGTCCCAAGTTCGGCGGCTTCGCCGTAGCCGCGCCCTCGACCCCCATGTTGCCCTCCCTGAATCAGCTCCACACCCCATTTCATCTTCCCATGTCCTCCCGCACGTTCGCCCTCGCCAAAACCCCGCCCACGCTGCCGTCCCCCCCCCCCCTCGGGGTAAACCCTAAACCCTTGCTCTATGGCCTGCAGGTGCTGGGTCCCGAGGGCGCCAACCCCAGCGCTGATGTCAGCGCCCTGCCCCTGGAGCCCCCCCGCCAGGGCAGCGCGCTGTCGCAGCGGCTCTGCGCCCTGCTGGCCGAGCTGCGGCGCGGCCGGCCGGCGATGCAGCCCGCGTTTGCGGTGCGGCAGGGCACGCCGGCGGAGGCGGTGGCGGTGCCGCTGCTGGTGGAGGACCGGGCGGCGGGGCAGATGTCGTACACGGACTTTTTGCTCGCCGTGCTGAAGCAGGTGCTGACCAAGTAGCAGCTGGATGTGCTGGAGCAGGTGCTGACTAATAAGTAGCGACCGTACGCCTTGATAGACCGACGGCTGACGCCCTTTTGGCGTCTAGTGCGCGGGCTTGTTCTGAGCAGCGAGCCGCGTGGATTATCTTGCTGATGCACCCAGCGCGGCGCCTGGCGCATGCTTACGCGAGCGCTCTATCTGCGGGGGCCTGGATCCCTGCCCTGCATACGCCTCAGCGTGTGTGTTGGGTACCAATGCGGCTCTGCACGCACGCGGTGCTGTGCTGCGCTTTCCCCTGCGTCAGCTCAGTCGACGCTTTGAGTAAAGGGGGAGGATGGGCGTTTAGTGAGTGTTGTCGAGGCAGGTAGTCCGGGGGTCAGCGGTGCGTGGTAGAGCGGCACCAAAGACCAGCTTAAGCGAGTGGCAACATCCAGGTGCAACGTACGTGTCACCTGCCATGACCACTTGACACTGCTGGGCTCTGAAAATCTCTTGGTAGAACTCAATTTGTAGCCAGCTGCTCACTGGCCCTCGCTGCGCAGCAGCGCCAAGCGCAATGCATGTACAGTACAACATGCCAGACGTGGATGGTACATTGGCAGGGATGGAGCAGCTGTGCGCAAGGGCAATGCACATGGCGCTGGGTGTGTTGTCCCTCTGTGCCCAGGCAGCATGTCTCAATGAGAGCAGTGCAGGGATGGCCGCGTTCAGGCCAGCACACATCACTTTGCACTCGTCAGATGCACATGCGTGTGAGCGCACACACACACACACACACACACACATGCACGCACACACACACACACACACACACACACGCACACGCACGCACACACACACATACGCACGCACGCACGCACGCACGCACGCACGCACGCACGCACGCACGCACGCACGCACGCACGCACGCACGCACGCACGCACACGCTCGTCCCACCTCACGAAATTTGCAAATCACGCAAGTCAAAGCTGCGGCAAGCAGTTGGGATTGTGCACTGTTCAGCCAAGATGCACGAGGGCGGAAATGCGCAGCTGACATCATTATTGATGCAGCAGCAACTGCCTCCACGCAGCCGCCGCAGGGTGGAAGCTGGCTGGGGAGCGAGCGCGGTTGCATGGTGAAGCTGTGCGAGGGGCGTATGCACTGTCAAAACACAAGGCTTGGCCAGCCAGTGCGCCGACTGGTCGGCAAGCCATTGCGCCCACTGGCGGACAGGCCAAGCAGCTAACCTCCGCGTGCCACGACAGCTGGCAAACCAGAAGGCGGGCGCCAGCGGTTGCGGCACCGTGTGCGATGCTGGCTGATGTGGTGTCGCCGCAGCTTGAAGCAGGTGCCTGGGATTATTAAAACAAACCAAATCCCGGCTCACCAGGGGCAGTTGCCCAGTTGCTGCCGCAGTTGCAGTTATCCCCATTATCTCGATGGCACCTGCGTAACAATGATGCTGGGACCAGCAGCTGCAATACAGATCGCATCGGGAACTGGGAGGCCGGCCCAGGCAGGCAGGGGAGGAGCGAGGAGGGGGGCAGCCTGACACCAAGACCCAACGAGATATTTGTTGACACAGGCGGGACTGGTCCCAGAATGTTGGGTCGCTCATGCAGTATCAATCTTGTACAGCCGAGCGGTCCTCGCATTGGATTGTTGAGATCTTTGCTTTCTTCAAAGCGGGGTGGGCAGAACATGATTGGTTTCCTGATTTTGTTGGCCGGGAAGGGCAGCTATGTCAGATGAGAGAAGGTAGCTGCCTGCCCTGAAAGGCGTGTACTGCAAGCTCATTGTACGAAGATTGCTGAATGAAGATGCGCATCTCTGGGCTTGAACCAGGGTTGTGTGAGGAAACCAGGTGCACGCACCAGCTCTGCCTTGCTCTAGCCTTGGGTGCCCCCTTGGTTGTAGCTGCTCAGGACACCACACCACCCATAATGCCCTGTACTGGGCTCAGGGTAGTTCTGCATTCCATCACCACCCAGAGCCGAGATGTTGGGAGTGTGTGTACACAGCGCAAGCTATACAGAACCCTCTTGCAAATGCTGCATCTTCTGCATTCCATCACCACCCAGAGGTGAGATGTTGGGAGTGTGTGTACACAGCGCAATCTATACAGAACCCTCTTGCAAGTGCAGCATCGCCCACAGCCGAATGAAGTTGTTACCAAATCACCTTTGCATAATCAAGTTGGTCCCAGCTCATCGTTTTTGACCTCAGCCATTCAATTGCACTCTGCCATACGAAGCCCACAGCCTCACACAGGCATGCAGTTCCAATAGCAACACACCAATCTTCTATCATGTGCTGAGGTTGCTGTGTGATCCACAATGATCAATGCTGATGCTATTAGCAAGGTTGTTTTGTAACTGGCTTTGAACCAGTACTTTTGAAGAGAGGTGCACGCATTCGGCGGTAGTGCAATGCCGAACACATGCATGTCAAGGACCACAGCAAGCTGTGAGACCAAGACCCCCATCAGAAATTTGTATGATCAAAACTTGGACATTGTCCAAGTTATCAGTGATCAAACTGATAAGAACAGATACTACACTTGATCTTAGCCAAAAGGCCGAGAAAGGTATGAAGATGCAAAGCACCGTCAGACTAGTAGGCCAGTTTTGCTGTGACAGCTTGCGCATCAGCCACGCAGAGGCGGGTGCCAGGCAGCCATGTCATTATGCCTGGTGACAGTGAAAGGCTTCTTTGTACGCGTGACTGCATAAAGATTGCTTCTATAAGTCATTACGCATTTCTTTCGATCGCCTCAAAAGCGCGCGGTGTGCTCGTGCTAATGATTTCCTCGCCGCCGCGTTGAGGAGAAGCCGAATGCCAGGGCAGTCCGCTGCATACTGATATAACTGCTGCGATCATTTGTCGGTGCGTGATGCAGCATTTGGCGATCATTCCCTGTATGCGCGCGTGCGCTGCGCTCACGCATGCGCTCCGCTGCGGCTGGTCCAGGGAGCAGGGCTGCGGAAGGGCTCACGCCTGGAACTGTGGTCTGCCATGTGAAAGCCATGTATCGCATGCTGAGGATGGCATCAAGTGCCATGGAGCAGCTCGCATGAGCAGCCAAGCCTGGGAGTTTTGAGTCCACCAATTTGACGCATGTTGCGACAAAGCGTTGCAGTCGAAAACGGGAGGGTTTTACCACATGCTGCAACAGCACTCGACTCTGTCAGTTAGCACATGCTGCGTTGGTTGACAGGCCGCCTTGCAACAAACAGGCTGCCATGTCCTCAGCGCGGTTTGGTTGCCAAACATGTTCCCTTGCGCTTTGACCAGGCTGGTTCGCGCGGGAACCATACAGCATCGGAGCTCGGCGGGCACGTGCAAGGGATGGCGGCGCAGCAGGGGGACCTCGGGCGTGCAGGCGTTGGGGTGACAAGTGCAACTTGTTGGCACACGTTGCTTGTGATGCGCCGCAGGTGGCAACCATGCAAACGTGCCGTTTGGATTTGTGTGACCGCCAAACGATAGGTGAGCCTCAGCTGCAGCTGAACTGCGGAAGGGTGTGCAGTGCCTAGGCAATCCAACAGCGCGCGCTGACCTCCGCCGCCACAAAAACGATGCTGGGCGCTGCATCGTTGCTTGAGGAGGGCGGGCTAGCCACCACGTAATGGCGCGCGTCCCCCTGGCTCTCTTGCAAGGGCCCTGCATGTTGCAAGCTGTGAGCTTGCCGCACATGTGTAGAGGAACGGCGAATGGAGTACTGTAGTGTTGGGCGGCAGCCAAAGTGCCAGTTAACACGCGGCAGCGCAGGAGCGAGGGAATCTGTGTGGGTTTTTAAGTATCGAGATCATGGCTCAAACCCGTGTCGGTGGCAGCAATCCTACGTTTCCGCGGGTCTGGCGTGCATTAAGGGTGCGCGTGAGCACACTCTTGATGTGCAGCCGCCGTTGCTGCGATTGTCGTTGTCTGTATACCAGACCACGGTCGTCTCTCGACGACTGCCGTTTGCTGTGTCAAAGGCTTGTCGGTGCAGCAGTGCGAGAGTCATAGCCAGATGCTGCCTTCACAGTCTTCTAGAACATGGCGCCCGGCAGCCCGGAGCAACACAATGAGCAGCGGATTCGACCACAAGCCTGTGATCCTGCTGGTGGCTGCGTGAAAGATGGTGATGTGCCGCAAGACCCGCAGCAACGGGAGGGCTGCTCGCATGACACGCATGCCACCTGCCCCCCAAAAACTTCCTGATCTCGCTCATCTGAGCAGGCGCTGAGCAGGAGCACGGCGCGATGCCCTGCGGTTGGGCGTGCTGCGCCGCTCTGTTGCCACCTCCGTGCACCCCCTCCAGCATGCAGGCGGCCGCACAGAACACCTACGAACCTGCGCCCTTACGCATGAGCGTGTTGCCGCATGCGCTTGATAACGTTGTGAGGTCGATACCCCAAGAGAACAGGCCCCGCACGCAGCCAGCTAGGCCATCTGGCCCTCGATCCAGTCTCTCTAGGCGCCAGATCGCTCTCGCCACTCTCAGCGAGTCGACAAAATGAATCCAGTACCATCATCAAAGTTGCAGTACATGTCAGGCTTCGGTGCGCGTGATAAAGTTGATCGCGACACATCAGCAGTGGACCTGTATGGACCGCGCTACCCGCGGCCCTGCGTCAGGCTGCCAGCAGCATCGGACAAAGTCAGCGGTTGAGAAACCATGCACGGGTGCCGCAGTTGCGAGGATGCGGCGAGGCGGTGCAAATGTGCGCCGCGCGGAAGCGCAATGTCGCCACCCTTTTGTGTGAGCACGTCTGCGCTGCCCTAATGACACCCCAGGCAATGAGTTCTCGTCAGAAGCACTGCCAGGGGCGCTCCCACAGGGGCAGAACAATCCAAGGGTGAGGGCCGGTTGGGCTGCTGACTGTTGGGGGCGTGCACCATCAGCTTGCACCTTGCAGGTGGCCTCGGGTGGCCCCAGCGATTGAAATCGGTGCAGCCCGCTTGCCTCCTATCAGAAACAAACAGCGGAAACGTCGAGGGCAGCAGTGGCAGCAGCAGCAGCAGTCGCGACATATGCAGAGACAAAGTGTGTGCTTCCAATGTGTCGTGAGCTGCCGCCTCCCCTGGGTGGCCCCCCCCCCTGCTGCCAGGTGTGCCCTTACGGACTGTACGCGGAGCAGCTGTCTGGCTGCGCCTTCACTGTCCCCCGCAAGTGAGCTGAAATGGACGATGCCTGTATGGCGCAGCAGCCTCGCCCTCCTACACTCGGCCAGCCCTCCCACAGCTCTGCTTTCACAGCATACCCCCCCCCCCCGGTGGTGTTTCAATCATTCACAACG
>NW_014012233.1:6571-14667 GCF_000611645.1 Monoraphidium neglectum
GGTGGTGTTTCAATCATTCACAACGCGCGCTCGAGCAAACCCCCCCCCCCCCGGGGCGCACGCTGCAACACCCAGGGCGCAGCAGCGCAGCTGGCTGTACCGCATCCGTCCCTCCGTGACGCACGAGCCCTTCCACCCGCTGAACTTCCCGGCGGAGACGCTGACCGCCGACTTTGCCCAGGGCGTGGTGACGCCCAACCAGCTGAGGTGGCGGCCGTTCGCCATCCCCAACGAGCCGGTGGACTTTGTGCGCGGCCTGTTCACCGTCTGTGGCGCCGGCAGGTGGGGCTGGGGCTGTATCCAGTGAGAGCCAGCCCCAGCAATCGTGTCTTGTAAGTAGTCCCTTCAGGGCGGCAGCTGGTGCAGCCGGGCCAGGCTCGACGCGCTGTCGGTGTGAGGAGCCGGCGGCGGCACTTTCTAGAATAGTAGGCATACCTCTTGGCGCATCAGATTCAAAGGGATCGGGGTGGCAACGCAGCAACTCACGCACGTTCTCCTGTCGCTCGTCCGTGGCGCGCTCGCGACCCGCCGCAGCGCGGGGGCCAAGAATGGGTTTGCGGTCCACGTGTACACCGCCACGGCCAGCATGGAGGACTCGTGCCTGGCCAATGCTGACGGGGACATGCTGATCGTGCCGCAGCAGGGTGCGCGACGGACAGGCCCCGCGCCCGCCGCACGCGTTGCTGGCGGTCCGTTTTCGTGGCTGACGAGGGGCTGTTTCTCCCGTAAGAAAGATTCTGCTGAGCCACGGGCGCCCGTGTACTTCCTTCCCCCTGCCCCACCGCAAGCCCCCCCCCCTGGGCCTGGATGTGCAGGCGGGCTGCGGCTGCTGACGGAGTTTGGTGTGCTGGAGGTGGCGCCGCGGGAGGTGGTGGTGGTGCAGCGCGGCATCCGGTTCTCAGTGGAGCTACTGGACGGCCCCGCCAGGTGGGAGGCCAGAGGCAGGGCGGGCCTGAGGACGGGGGGAGGTGTCAGGCGGCAAGTCGGCGGCAGCCCTTGATGCCTAACGGCAGGCAGATTGCAGCATGGCTTCAGTGGCGGGGCCAGCTGCATCTGAAGTAGAGGTTGCTGGCGAGCCTGCAGGTGCGGACACGCGCAGTCATCCAGGGGTTGCCTCTGCACTGCCCGCCTCGCTTGCGTTGCCCTGCGTCCCGCCCCCCCAGGGGCTATGTGTTGGAGATCTTCCAGGGCCACTTCACTCTGCCAGACCTGGGGCCCATTGGTGAGGAGCGAGGCGCTGAGGAGCGGAAGCGCCTTGACAGGAGTGATAAACATGCCTTAGGTTGCACTCGCTGTCCTGCCGCCGATTTCCCTGCGTCCCCAATGCGCACACGTGTGCACATGCCCGCACACGCACACACGCAAAGAAACAAGCACACAAACAAACACTCGTCAACACGGAAACACACCCACACACTCGAACGCTGCTGGTCTTGCGACCCGCGCCGCCGCCAGGCGCCAACGGCCTGGCGAGCCCGCGCGACTTCATGACGCCGGTGGCCTGGTTCGAGGAGCGCGAGTGCCACTTCACGGTGATGCACAAGTTTGAGGGCCAGCTCTTCTCCGCCGCACAGGTGGGCTGCCGGGCGCCGCACCTGCATCCAGGCACCCATACGCCCTCACCAAAGCCATCTTCAAGCCAGGCGTCCGCCGGTCAGCAGCGCCCAAGGTAGAGCTGCCGCCGCCCAGGACCAGGGGAGATTTCGGTTTCGATTGGGCCCTGCTGCCCCTCCCGCCGCGCCCCAGACGTTCTCCCCGTTCAACGTGGTGGCGTGGCACGGCAACTACGCGCCCTACAAGTACGACCTCACGCGCTTCTGCCCCGTCAACGCGGTCAGCTTTGGTGAGCGGAGGGCCGGCTGCGCGGGGCAGGCCGAGCAGCCGTGCCTCGCGCGCGCTTTGCGCTCGGGCTGCTGTTTCTGGCCCGGCGTCGCGGACCACTTGCCCATCGTTGGCGCAAAACCGAGCGCATACAGCAGGGCTTTTTACGTGATGCCCCGGTGACTCTGATCGCCGGCTGGTATCTTCACTTCGGTTTCACATCCCTTTTCTTGCTGGCTCCCGACCCGCCCAATCCGCAGACCACCCAGATCCCTGCATCTTCACAGTCCTCACGGCGCAGTCCGACACGCCAGGTACAACGCCGCCGTCTCTGCTGCTGATGCGGCCGCTGCTGCAGTTTGCGCAGCTGCTGCGGCCTTGGACGGTTCGGGTGCCTTTGCCCTGCAGGTGCTCGTTGTGCTGCGCAGCAGCCTCCACTAGCTCAATCAGCTGCCGTACACCACGGCTGGTGGCAGGCAATGCTGGCCTGGCACTCCCAAACCTACCCCCAAATGCACGCCTCAATCATGACAATCCTGAATGAGGCCCGCCCTGTATAACCCCCCACCACCCAGGGGTGGCCGTGGCGGACTTTGTGATCTTCCCGCCGCGCTGGACTGTGGCGCAGCACACCTTTCGGCCGCCCTACTACCACCGCAACACCATGAACGAGTTCATGGGCCTCATCACTGGCATGTACGAGGCCAAGCGGGACGGCTTCCTGCCAGGTGGGTCGGTGACAGCAGGCGTACACGCATTTCTGTGCGCGTGTGCGTGCACACGGGTGCGCGTGTGCGTGGGCGTGCAAGCCCCCCCAAAATCAAAGGCCGCACGGGGCAACAGCGTCGGCCATGGCAAGAGTGTGGAGGCTCTTTGTGCAGGCCCAGTGCCTGGAAGGGTCACTTCGCGACCTTCACTCTGGACTGTTGCATCCCGCTCCCGGCGTGCAGGCGGGGCAAGCCTGCACCTGTGCATGACGCCCCACGGCCCCGACACCACAACCTACGAGGCCGCCGTGTCGTCTGAGGCGGAGCAGCCAGCCCACCTGGGGCGCGACACGCTGGCCTTCATGTTTGAGACGTCCATGACGCCGCGCGTCACGCCCGCCGCGCTGGGCGCCACAAACATTGACCGGTGGGCAGGGGCCGTGCGTGGGCCGTTGGGTGGCGGGGGCGCACTCGGGCTCCGCGCGGGCGCTGTGTTAAGTTGCCTGCCATGCCCCTGGCGGGTAGATGTGTGTTGATAGATCCCACAATGGGCAGCAGCGGCAGGTCATGACTCATGATGGACTTAATTGATGACAAACTCAACAGCCTTCCCTCTTTGACCGACCTCAACCAGTCTTGACTCCGCTGCGTGACAGCGCGTACGTCTTCTCAACTGCCCCTGCGCCCGGCCCCTCACAGGGATTACTACAAGTGCTGGGTCGGCCTCAAGTCGCACTTTGACCGCAACTGGCGGCCGGAGGGCCAGGGGGACAACGCCGATGCGCCGCTGCAAAATGGGGAGGGCGTGGCGCCCGCATCGGCGCCGCCGGCGGGCGCTGCCAACGGCGTCGCTGCTCGGTGAGGCTGTGTGAGGTCGCGCCTGCTTATGAGCACGCAGGGGCCCCTCTTTGTACTATAGCCACACCGCTGGCACTCCCATGCACCTGTGCTGGGCCAGTCACTTGTATCAACAAGTCTGCTGCACTTTGGGCACGCACCTTCTGACAGGGCTTGCGATCGTTTTCCCTTGCGCCGCCCGCCTGTTGATTGTGCCTGAGAGACACACGGCACTGAAAATTCGTCTTTGATGTGGGCGCTGCCTACGTGCAGATCAATGCTTGCGCACACTGTCAGCACACTCGACATGCAGCAGCTGTAGAGTTGCGGAGGAAGTCAACATTACTGGGTGCCAGCTGCTTGCCAATAATTGTGTCATGCTGCAGCTGTGGGGGTTCAGTTGTGGACAAAGCTTTACACAAATGATAGCTGTTGCTTCTGCACTGGTGTTGTAACTGGAGTGTTAGCGAATGCTGTTGATTTTGACCCAATAGTCAGACAATACAGCGCATCAGCACAGCGACATGATGGGATGCGATGTGTGCTACAGGCCTCATGCGCAGGAGCTGGAGGCCGAAGATCCAGCCACCACCCTCGCTTTCTGGGCTGAGCAGCCAATCTGGTGCATTTCAAACTTGTGGTCTTACCACCTACTTGCGAATTGCATGTGTACCTATTCGCACGTGACCGTATTACATTTGATGCACATTGTTGAGTCAAACATACTTTGACCACTAGCCACGTGTCTACGCCGCCATGGTCCATCGGCATGATCAAACTGCAAAACCTGTCCAGCATCAACCCGTGTTGCATGCGGTGAGGATGATGATGCGAGCTGCGTAGCCTACGCTCGTCGTCGGAGGGATCGGGTTCACGTATTTCTCAACGCAGGATGCAATTTCCGCACAGGCAGCTCTGCAGGATCACTTGTGCCGTTTATTTTTTGCCAAGTCCGCGGTGCAGTTACCAGGGGCACCCCGCTTGCTGCCGTCGCTTGAGCCGGTGCGTTGTGATGGCGCAATTGTGGTTTGCTGCTCGGTGCTGGCCCGGTCAGCGCAGTTCGCCACACATGTGACATACTTGATGTGCATTCAATTTTGCGTGCTGTAAACTGACTGTGTGCATTGCATTAGTCGGCTTGCTGTCATCTGCGTCACTTCAGCTGCCATTCAAAATCGCCCAGGGCGCCCCTTTGACGCTGGCGCAGCGGTGCGGGCTCGTGCCGCGCCCCGAGGCGCTGCTGACGCCGCAGCAGTGGGATGCCGTCCGCGACCGCTTCCGCCGCCGCCTGAAAGGCGACAGCTGCGCCATCTGCAGGGAGTCGTTCAAAGCCGAGAGCCAGCTGCTGCTCTCGTGCTCACACGCCTTCCACGAGGCGTGCCTGCACAGCTTTGAGCGCAGCTGCGGCCCCGGCGGCGCCCGCCGCTGCCCCCTCTGCCGAGCAGCGTACCAGAGCACACAGATCAGGGATGCGGCCGAGGCGTGGCGCCACAGGTGCGCCACCGTAATCGCCGCGGCAGCGCGCGCGTGGATCGCGCGCCGCCGCTACCGCGCCATGCTGCGTCAGGCGCCTGCCCCCGCGCACCCGCATGTGCGCCGCCTGTGGCTGGCCGCCCGCCTGGAGGGTGCGGCGGCGGTGCAGATGGCAAGGCGCGGCTGCGGCAGCAGCGGCGAAGGGGGAGACGGCGTCGACGCGTTATTTGCTGAGATTGACGTCTCGCTGGCGGAGAGCAGAGGTGTGTGGGCCGCGGCAGACAAGCGGCTGTTCCAAGGAACGGCCGAGCCCCCCGGTGCCCAGGTTGCTGAAGGCAGTAGTGGGGCAGTCGCAGCGGGCACCGCACAGCAGCAGGTGCCGCAGCGTCCGGCGGATGCGCAGCAGCGCGCTCCAGCATCAGAAGCGCGCAGGCGCCCGGCGGCGCTGGGTCGAAACAGCCGGCCCGGCGGCCCGGCAGTGGCGCTACCACCATCACCACCACCACCACCAGCAGCAGGTCAAGGGATTTCAAGAAGCCTTGCTGTGGGCCGGGAGCCGCGCGGCAGTAGAACTCCAGTCCGCACCCGTAGTGGGCGTGGCAGCCAGCGGCAAACCCAACCACAGGTGACGG
Organism: Monoraphidium neglectum; assembly: GCF_000611645.1. Classification (NCBI taxonomy): domain Eukaryota; kingdom Viridiplantae; phylum Chlorophyta; class Chlorophyceae; order Sphaeropleales; family Selenastraceae; genus Monoraphidium; species Monoraphidium neglectum. The sequence continues at coordinate 12,042 of NW_014012233.1, forward strand.
CTGCAGCGCCGGGGCGTGTAATGGCGGCGAGGGCCGCAGCTGCGGCCGCGGTTGCACACGCTGAGCTGCGACTCGACCTGCACGCGCGGCTGGCCAGCCGGGCCCAACAGCAGCAGTCGGCGGGTGCGATCTCCGCCGAGCAACGCGTGCAGCTGCAGCAAGGCGTAGGTTCAATCGCCGGCGGAGGTCTCACAAGCAGCAGGAGTGCTCGAGACCAGCTGCAGCATGGCGTGACCGCCGCTGACGAGGGCGACAGTGAACAGGCTGTCGATTGGGGGCCAGTGCTGGCGCGCGTGTGCGAGCGCGGCGAGACCGAGTGCGCGATGTGCCTCTGCCCCCTGGCCCGCGAGGAGGGCTGCGGCGTCGCAGTGCTGTCCTGCTCGCACGTGCTGCACGCCGACTGCATAGGGTCCTTTGAGGCTTTTCAAGGGGGTCGCCGCGGGACGGGGCGCTGCCCCATGTGCCGCGGCGCGTACGTTCGGCGCTGCTTTGCAGCCGGGCCACCTGCTGCCACATGATGGTGGTTGGTACTTCGTGTTCGTTGTTAGACCGGCTACATGTTGGTTGTGGCAGGTTGGGCTGCTTGCAGTGCAAGCAGCTTGTGAAGTTGCAACAGGTGGACAGCAGAAAATGCGTCAAGATAAACGTATGATGGCTGTCAGGCAGGCCGTGAGCGTGTCAGTGTGCCCCTCCATGATGGTACAATCCAGGCGGCAAGCTGCACTCAGAGCCGTGACGCGTCCGCAGGCTGTGCAAACTCGGTGGCTCAGACGCGCACCGGTTGCAGCACGGAAGATCCCGGAATGCAAAACAAGCAGAAGTTCAGCAGCGATTACGTCAGGTGATGTCTGCTCAGCGTCGAGACTGTCCATTATTGGCTTTCGCCACCTCTGCTGCGTAAAAGGCAGAGATGGTGCACATGATGCTGCGGCATCAAACAACAGGGCAGCGAGCTGTGACATGCGAGTGGGCGAGGCAAGCTACTGATTTCAGTGGGTGTGGCAGCTGCGAGGGGCAAGATGTCTGCACCAAGCGAGCCTGCGCAGGTACCTGGGTGCGCGTACAGTTGGCCAGCTTCCAGCTGCGTTGGTAGGTGAGCAACCAATCCACATGCCATGGCGCCAGAGGGCTGTTAGCCGGAATATGCGGCTGACTCTGTTCAAGAATGAGGCCAACAAGGACACTGTGGTCAACCTCTGTTCCCCACACACCGGGCTGGCGCCATGTATGGTCATGGGGCCCCGTTATGGAGGGTCACCCGCCCCAGTAGTGAGGTGGCGCCGGTGTGACCAGGCCGGATGGACGCGCACTGCATGGACTCAAGCTCGAGGCATGCTTGGTCTACGTGAAAAGAGCGTGCATCAGAGACTGAGTAGTGACGCGTGATCTGGGCAGTTACCAGGCACAGGGGCATCAGCAGTACACGCTTTCTGGATTTTTCTGTGTTCCTCGCGCTATCATCTACCTGTATTGGCAGTGGACACCTGCAGCGGACACCCAAGTGCTAACAGTTGTCGCGACAATAGAACGCGCGCTGGGGCGCGCGCAGAGGACGCCATGGTCTTCGGTCCTGTCATTGGAGCGGGCTTGGGCGCTGTAGCCGGAGCCGCGGTGAGCTGCGGCGCAGGGCGCCATCCGTGTGTCTCCTGCTTGCGCTCTGCTGTGCTGCACAGGTGCTCCGCCGTTGGCGCCCACTCCGCCCCGCCCCGCCGCGCCCCCTCCTGCCCGCAGCTGGGCGCCGCCGTGTTCAGCGGCGACCGCCCCAAGGACTTCAAGTTCATCACCGAGGCGGCCGACCGCGACGAGAACATCCGCACGCCCGCCTCGGCCAACGTCAACGATGACATGCGGCGGCTGATCCCGCTGACCCCAGAGTGGACCTTCTGGCCCGACTTTGACAGGGTGAGGCCTGCAGCGGCACACGTGCACAACCGCGCACGTGACGAGGCGTAGGGCGACGCTTTGCGACAGAGGCGCGGCAAGCTGGGGCGCTAGCTCGCGGGGTGTGTGAGGGGGCCTGGTGCTGCGCCAGCGCGGGCGCGGCTGCGGCAGACAGGCTCGGCGATCCCGGCGGCGGCTTCCGAATCGGCAGCTGCGCTCCAGCCGAGGGGGGCGCGCGCCACGGCGCATGGCGCGCGCGGACGGAATGGCATGGCGCGCCGCTCTCGTGGCCGCACCCGGCTGCGGCCTGCTGACCCCCATCTGCCTATCTTTGCTGCTGAACTCATCTGGCTGGCGTTCTATCACTGCAACCCTCACCGAACCGCTGCCGCGGCCCCTGACTGCGATGCCCCCCTTACCCTCGCACACCCCCAGTGGGCCATGGTCAACCGCGTGGTGCGCCTGATGTGGCCCAACCTGACAGGCGCCATCATGCACGAGGTGGTCAAGCAGCTCAAGCCCACACTGCAGGGCATACTCGCAGACGTGAGCGCAGCCAACATCGGGTTTGGGGGGGAGGTGTGATAGGAGAGGAGGGGCCGAGAGGGCGCGCTGCCTGCAGCCGGTTCAGAACCTGTGTGGTTGGGCGCCGCCCACGCGGCACGCTCCAGCAGCTGAAGTTCCATCTCGCTCCTCAGACCAACTCAAGAGTCCGCCACCCCGCCGTGCGGTCCCCACCCCGCCC
>NW_014012233.1:15290-15815 GCF_000611645.1 Monoraphidium neglectum
CCCCGCCGTGCGGTCCCCACCCCGCCCCACCCCTCACCCCCAGCTCCCCCTGCCCCCCGGCCTGATCGATGACATCACCTTGGGGGACACCAGCCTCCTGGATGCGCAGCACCTGGACCCCCACCTGGTGGAGAAGCACTTCACACTGGGGGACAGGCCCATCAGGGTGGCCGGCATGAAGGTGAAGGGGCGCACGCGCGGTCTCGGGCCAGCGGGCGCACGGGGTCGGTTCAAGCGTGTGCACGGGGGCGTGGCTGCGCTCTGCTGGGCGTACAGCATGCGCGCCCGCTGCGGCATGTGGCCGAGTCCCATCGCCACCTGTCAAGGCCCCGCAGCGCCGCTCGTCCCGGCCTCCTCACCTTGACTTGCCGCCCATTGATCCTCGGATTTCATCCGAGGGTCAGCACCACGCACAGTCTCACGCAGTCCTCCCAGGCCAGCCCCCCCCGACCCCTCCCTACTGTCCTACCCACAAAGCTCCCCTCCCCGCCCCCTGAGAGCGTCGACCACCACGCCATCCCACAC
>NW_014012232.1:0-13867 GCF_000611645.1 Monoraphidium neglectum
GGCTTTCTCTCGGTCGCGTGCTGGCAACCTGTTTGTGTGATACATAAAATGTGTGTTACAATGAAAAAACAATCATATTGACATGCAGCAGCTCGGGGCATGTGGTCGTTGGGAAGCAGAGAGCACCATGCAGCATGGCTGCGTCATCAGTCATTCTGGAAGGCACGCTGCCAGATGCTTCGCGTTAAAATCCGAAATATCATAAAGCAGCGCGTCCCGAGCAAAGGTGATACCAACAGCACTTCTATAATAAACATGCAAAGGAAGATGAAATAACCTACAGAATCACCATCAGATTCCGTACCAGTACTAAGCTTGGGTCCAGCAGGGCCCCAGCTTCACCAGTCCCTGGCACGGTCACTGGTAGCAACTGGAAAGTCCCTCTTCCTGGAAGGCCAGACAAGACCCCAGCTCCGACCCACAGCCGCATTGAAAAGAAACAAACACGACAACAACCATGATTGCCTCCAGGACTCTCACAGCTGCCAGATCAATTGCTCCTCGCCAATTTGCAAGCAGGCCAATTTCGCGCCGCGCTATCACAGCAGTTCGTTGCATGGCGACGACCGAGGGCGACCAGAAGCTCGACAAGAGGTTAGTGCCACACATCTTCGGGCGCGATTGCGGGGCAGGGGGCAGCGGCGTAGCAGTGAGTGCGGCGTGTGGTGGTGGTGCTGTGGCGCGCTTGCTTGTGCGCCTTGGCTGATCATCACCACCCTGCGACATCCCTGCAGCACTCCGGAGGGCGCCTGGAAGAAGCTGCTGTCTGCCCAGGAGGTGCGTGGTTGTATCAACTATGCTGGGGGCATACCTGCGGCTAGGATGGCAGCCGGCTGGCGCATCCATGCACGCGCTGCGCAGCGGCGCATATGTTTAATGAAGTTGTCAGCATTCACGCCGCTTCGCAGCTACACTGGGGCTGGGGGTATCCCCTCCCGCTCATCCACACCCACACGCGCACGCTTCCACCCCCTCCCTCACACACACATGCGCACACACACGCACACATCACACCTTGCTGCAATCCCAAATATCATGCGCCCCTTTGGAAACAAGCGGCAGGGTTGGGCAGTTATCGCTCTGTCCCTCTGGAAGTGTCCAGGCGCCCAACCTCACAGTGACGATGTTCCGCCCTGCCAATCCCTGTTTGTTGCGAGCAGTACCACATCCTGCGCGAGAAGGGCACTGAGCCCGCCGGCTCTGGGCAGTACAACAAGTGAGCTTGCGGGCACCGGGGAGGCCTTCCGTTACGGCGCAGCTTTTAGGCGGGCAAAGCCGGGCAAAGCACGGCGCAGCTTTTAGGCGGGCAAAGCCGGGCAAAGCGCGGCCTGCGACAAAGGCACGCCGCGTCATCTGCCAGAGTGTTGGGCAAGGGTAGGGGCGAGCAGCTGCCTTTGCAGCGACTCAGCTGAGCAGCACGCACCCGCTCCTGCCGCCACCCCCAGGTTCTACGAGCAGGGCACATACGTGTGCGCAGGCTGCGGGACCCCCCTCTACGAGTGAGCGGTCTCGGCGTGGCGCCGTTGCACGGACAGCTTCGCGCCGGAGGGGCGGTGCGCGATATGCCAGCCTGCTGCGCTGCATCTGTCGCCCACGGAGCAACGAGCTCTGCCCCTCTCCTGACCGGCATCGCCCTTGACACGCCCCTCCACCTCATTTGGCACCCAACAGGAGTGAGACAAAGTTCAACTCGGGATGCGGGTGGCCTGCCTACTACGACAACCTGCCGGTGAGGTGTACTGACATATAAAGGCGTGTTTTGCTAGGGCTTTGGTCGTGGGAATTGAGATGTGCTGGCATGGGGAACTTCCAATTGCGAAGCGCTACTGCTGGTCCCCATGCAGATTCATGCACCCTCTTGCGCACTCGCTCACATGAACGCCCGCGCACGACAGCTCTCGTGCCACACACAAACGTACGCAATCTCACAGCCTTGCACCCGCTCACATGCACAGCACTTACTAATGCGCGGGTGCCCACCGCTTCACTCTGCTACACAGGGTGCTGTTGAGCGCCACGAGGACAGGGCCTATGGCATGATCCGCACGGAGATCACATGCGCCAACTGCGGGTACGTTCGCTGGCCTAGCAGCCCAAATAGTCGCGCTCTTGTCAGGATTGCCAGCAGCCCAATCAGTCGCGCTCTTGTCAGGATTGCCAGGACCTGTTGTTGTGGTGGCAGTTGCGCTCGGGCGTTCAGCTCTTTTGGGGCTCAAATTACTGTGGACCAACCGGGGGCCCTGACCCTGGCGACGGACGCCCTGTCTTACGCATGGAGAGGGTGGGGCAGGCATGCCCGCCACCAGGCCTGGCCGACCATTGCTCTGCACGTAGTGCGTGTGCCCAGTTCTCGCGCGCGCCCACCATGTACTTCTTGATCACGCAGGGGCCACCTGGGCCACGTCTTCAAGGGCGAGGTGGGTCTTAAGCTTTGAGCCTGCGCCGCCGTGTGTTCGACTGTGTGTGCCCGTCTTGCAGCCACTCTGTGCAGGCAACCTGCTTGATGCACAGCTACGGCATCAATAGACCCTGGCATCATGCGTTTGCCCCCCCCCCTGCCGCAGGGCTTCCCCACGCCGACCAACGAGCGGCACTGCGTCAACTCCGTGTCTGTTAAGTTCAAGCCCAAGGAGTGAGCGCAGCTTGAGAGCATCGGCAGATTGACACGCAGCGTCAAGTGGCACTGCGCGGCTAACTGGATGCCATGTGACAGCTGGAGGGGATGGCTACCTAGTATACGCTTGCCTCGTCTCAACCATTCATGATTCGGCCTTTTTCAAGCGTTTGGTCCTCTTTGGATGGTGACTTGCATGCTTTGCAGCCTGGCACGCCGCTGCATGCTTACCTCGCGCCATGATTTTGACTCACGCATGTGCCTACTTCTGTAACTCTTATGTGATTGACTTATGCGTTACTCAAACACCATGAGGATCCTTACAAGGGAATACAACTATCCAATACAAGGGGTGAGACCAGAGATTGGTTGCCTAATGTACAGCTGCAGGTGGGGGACTACTCATGCCTGGGCGGGGACCAAGCTGTCGGATGGTGCAAAATGACATCGCTTGCTCGGCAGTGGTTTCTTTCTGCCAAATCGGCAGTTGAGCAGGTGTGATTGTTGGACACCAAGGCAGGATGAAGTTCACAGGCATGAGACAATATGCTGCAACCACGAGGTGCGCAAAGGAGCCTGCGCAAAGCGCTCAGGTAGGCGGCTCAAGTAGTTAGCTTTGCACAGTGCTACGCGCGGTGCTGCCTGAGTTCCTCTCTTGGACAGCTTCGCTGCGTTGTGATATGCGCAGGTGGGGTTTGCACCCTGGGTCTGGCGCAGTAAAGGCGGGGTGCTTAGTCATATAATCACACAAAGAAGAAACAGCGAATCCGGCTTCCTGCAATAAGCTAAGACATCAGTGAGTAGGGCGACACCGTCTTGCCTGGGCACCAAAAGATGCAAGACAGTGCGAACATTGTAAACTGCGTGTCCCCACATATTGGGCTGTGACCCAAATCGAAAATCACGATCCGGCGTCAGCGTTCACACCAGCACAGTTGCTGCATTGTATGAAGATATCTGCAACAGGTCTAATGAGTCGCTCATCTGTGGGGGCGCCTCAACTGCCACCCCACCCTAAGAAACTAAATTCTCTGGCCCCAGCTCGGCTTCCATTGCGGTTGGGTCAAAAGCCGGCCCATTCAAACATCTCGCCCAGCCGGCAGTCCTCCCCCTTCAGCCTCTCCACCTCAGAGTGAGAGAGGGTGCCATCACGCTGCCGGTTTGGCGCCAAAACCCAGCATGCCGGCCAGGCCGGAGCCGACGCTGGAAAACCTGGAGGCGAGGGTGGCGCCGGCCTCGGCGGTGGCGTCGTCGTAGAGCAGGCGCTCGTGCCACACCAGGCAGGAAAAGAGGTACTGCCCGCCCTGGATGCGACACGGAGGGTGGGGGTTGGTCGGGCAGGGAGTCGGTGAAGTGTGGTGAGGTTGGGGCAACACTGCGGTTCAAGGGAGACCACCGCCTAGTGATAAGCAGGCCAGGAAGGCATATGTTGCAGCGGACAATGGTCGTTGCGCCCCAATCAAAGATCAAAAACACGCCGCTGAGCAGGTCTATGTTGCATTGTATTTGACGAGTACAAGCCCCGGAACCCGTCTGTCTTCAACCAAGGACAAGGCACGGATTTGGAATAGCCAGGGTCCATGGATCCCCCGGCTACCGCACCTTGATGTCCTTGCAGGTCAGCTGCAGCGGCTGAGCGCTGAGCGCTGCGGCGAGATCGATGTTGACCAGCCCGCCTACGCTCAGCTTGTAGCTGCTGAAGTCGATCAGGTGCTGCCAGATGTGGAAGGTGTAGGTGTGGTCTGGGCTGAGGGTGAGGCCCTCCAGGTTCTTGGGGTTGTCGCACCACTTGCGGCGGCGCTCTGAAAGCACTGATTTCAGGGAGGGACAGTAGCAGGGGGGGGAGGCAGCTGAGCGGCCACATGCGGGGAAGCCTTCTCAACATGCAGCACCACCAGGAGCGTCGAGTGCCACAATGCAAAAGCGGGCAGAGTTTGTGCGGCTTGCAAGGCAATGGATGCGGTGGGGCGCTAGAGGGGACGGAACAGAGGTTGCGGCCTTACTGGGCTGGCCAGACTTGTCCGCGGTGTCGCTGCTGAACAGGCGCATGTCCTCCTTGGCGGCCCACATGTCGTGCGGGGCGTCCTTGTCGCAGGACACGTTGATCACCTGGTTGATGCACACAACGGAAGGCATGCATGCAATGGAGGGTTGCGGGTCAGACCACGCAGGCGCTGCACTGAGTGGCAAGCGCCGAGGCATTGCGAGGCGCCGACACCACCAATCTGCGCCGTCGCCCATTATCAATTAGCGTCTCTCTTTGAGAAACGTTTCTGCATCGTGCACGCGGCCCCTCCGCCCACGAGCGCCAGGCAAGGCTTGCCTGGCAGGCTGCCAGCACTGGGTTCATGAAGTATGGCAGCCGCGACTGCACGTTGACGTGCGTGCTGCTGCTGAACACCTTGGACGCCGCCTTGAGAACCACCTCCCCCACCCACGGTGGCGCGTTGCCCGGCTTGACAAACTCTTGGCCCATGCACAGCGCGTCCGCGTCCACAGCACGCTTGAACTTGCCCTGCGCGCGCAGGTGGCCAAGTTTTGCATCAGGGTTGGGGGGCGCCGGTTACAGGTTACGCATGAACAGGCTGGGGGTTCATGCAGCGCAGAGTGCTACCCGACCAGTTGCACTGCCCCGCTGCACGCCTGGCGGCACCGCGTGCGCGCTCCAGCTTACATTGCCAGGCAAGCGGCGCGCTGCCCCCTAAACACCACCCGTCAGCCAGCGACATGCCCACGCACCTGGCAAGCTATCTGGAAGAAGCGCTTCTTGCCCTGAAACATGCCCTGCTGGGTGGTCTTCAGCCCCTTGAGGTGGATCTCCACGCGGCCGCTGAAAATGTCCGTCTCAACGCGCATTGCGCCGCTGTTGATGCCCAGCGGCCGGGCGGGGTTGGCGTCGCCGTTGAAGACCTGGCGTGCACGAAGAGCAGGGAGGGTGCTGAGGGTTTGTAATGTATGTGTGTATGTGTGTGTGGCGGGGTCATCCTGGTGCAGAGCGTCCTCCGCGTGCATCTGCGGCCACAGCTGACTGGACGCTCGGTCGCTGCGTCTGTCCGGCCGTCTCCACATCTGCCTTGCAAAGCGCAACAAGAGCGTGCGTGCCTGGCTGCCGGCCATGGGGTTGGCAGTGACGACAATCGGGTAGTGGGGGGATGCCTTGACCTCTTCATGGGAGGGCATTGCCGGCCGGTGCCAGGGGTGCACATCACGGGGCCCCAGCTCCGGCACATCTGCTGACACGTCCGCCAGCAGCGAGCTGGGCAGGCTCACGACTGGCCTATGTGACTTGATTGAACCTATGCTGGTCGTCATGGAGCCCGCAGATGCGCACGATGGCTGCAGTTCCGCGGGAAGCGCAGATCGGGACAAGGGTGAGGCGATGAATGCACTAATTGCCCCGTTGAGAGCATAAAGTAGTTTTAATCAGTGTGAAAACTTTCTCTCAATGCGAAAGTGCGTTGTCTTGGCTCTCGGCGACGGGAGACCTTCGCAACTGCAGAAGACACAAGGTCAACGGGAGCACGCGTCCGCTAATGCTGCGTACTATAGCCTTAAATGATAAAAATCTTTGTGCATCAAGGGACAGACGTTCGCGAAACACACCCAGCAGCCTGTGAACGGCTACACTGAGTTTATTTGGGCCAAGTGCCGTACGAGTTCAATGCGTCGTGATTTTATGACAAGATATATTATCTGCATACAACGACGGCAGGCGGAGTATCAGGGGCGGTCGGCGGGTTGTGGATCACGAGGCAAATGATGGGCATCGATCAACGTACAGAGACAAGTTGCACAAGATCACGATAGCGTGTCGGAGGGCAACCAGTGCATTGATACATCACCACAAGTACTCAAAAGGAAGTGTGCGCCTGACATGGGGTACATGCGCAGGGTGTGGGCACAGATGCTGCGCAAGTGCCGAGTTTTCGCAGCGTAGCGCTCAGCTGGCACCCTGCCAGAGCGTCCGCTGCTCATGATGTTCCTGCTGCTTTTGGATCTCGGGCGGCAAACAAGCCTCGATAAGTGCTGCCCTAATTGCACCCGATGATGGCACTTCAACTGTGCAGTATTTGTCTGCCGAACCGTACAACTGCGTCCTGACACCAGCACCTGAAGGCTGATGGGGCATGACATGAAAGCCATTGAAATGGAGCCATTACAACCAGCTAGCACAGCCAAGGCCTTTGCTCTGGGAGCAATCTGCTTGCCAGCGACTGTAAAGCTACATCCTCAGCGCAGAAAGCTGCATGGAGGCGTTCCTGATGCATGGTGGATGCAAATGAAATTGCATGGTGATGACTGCATCACAAGCATACCACAGTTGTAAAAACACAGGGGAACAGCATCTAGGCCTGCAAGTTTGTGCACAAACCCACACTCGCTCGCAACATAATCCATTGTTCACAGTGAGGTCAGCAACACAAGCCAGTCATGAACAAGGCTGCAATAGGGATCCACCTGGCAAGGACGATGAAATCGTGGGGTTTGAAAATCCACTGTGGCTGCAGGACACATTCGCACATCACGACACAGCCGCCGTGTGGCAAGCAAGCCACGGTGCTTCCGCGGCTGGCGAATCAAGGCAGCCAGCTGTGGCACGTTCCACGTCCGCTGCTCCCACCGTGGCCATGTCACCCGCCGTTGACATGCACCCGCTGCGGCACGACTTCTCGCCACATCTCTATCAGTGTGTGCACCTGCTTGCCGGCGCCTGCAAGCACCAGAATTAGCACAGCCAGGTAGCCAAGAGAGAAGATTACCCGCTCGTGATAGTCAAGAACGTCCAGACCCGTGAAACACATCAGCCACCAGAGCATCTTGTGCAGCCGCCTGCGTCAGGAGCGCGCAAGCATCGGGCTGAGGAGCGCTGGTGGCGCTTTACAACGCGCGTCGTGCGTATGGTGCACACGACCCTGTGTTTGAGCCCAGTCCGCGTGCGCATGCAGGCATGAACAGCGCGCACAGCTCGTGCAGTGAGGGTGGGGCCCTCTGCACAGGCTCTGTCTTGCGAGCAGCCCCTGGGCGCAGCGGCCGCGCGCTGCGCACCTGGCGCTGCGCTGCAGCAGACTACCATCGCCCTGCCAGCTGGCACGGTACTCTGCCAGCATTCTCAAATGTTCTTCTCTTCCAGATGCACTTGCTCCCACGCCTGACTGCTGGTGCCGCTGATTGTGCTGCTGCGGAGCCCCGCTGGGTGGTGGCTCGCCGTCTCGAGCCATGCCAGCAGACTCGCTAACTATAACCTACACCACACGGCTGAACGTGCTGCCGTGGTGCCCGTGTCTGTAAAGTCCAACCAACTGAGGCAATCTTGGCGCCAAGGGAACGTGTATTGCTTTGAAAACAGTGCTTCTTGATGCAGCAGAGCAATGCCCGCAATGTTAGCTTAGCGGCTGTCCAATCAGCGATGTGTAACCCGCGTAGGCACTGCGCCGCTTCGTCGAAGTTGCGCATGCAGCAGGTGCATGTGCAGCTGCTGTTGGAACGGCAAGTCATGTGTCAAAGTCTTCTGCATTCGGAGCTTGCATCGGTATTGACACATTCCATCTGCAGTTTTTTCGGGGCTTGTTTGGTGCCACTTCAGTGATCATGGCCGCCCCGGCAGAGGACGCCGCCGCCGATGCGGTCGACCAGCTCAGCCTGGAGTACAACCCGAGCAACCGTCTGGGATTTTACCAGAAGCGTATAGCCCTTTTTGAGCAGTTTTATGAGCGGGAGCAGCAGCGGGTGGAGGAGGCGCGCAAGGCCGCGGTCCCGATCAAGGTAGTGCTGCCTGACGGGGCCATCAAGGAGGCGATCAAGGGGGCAACCACCCCTTTGGATGTTGCCAATGAGATCTCCAAGAGCCTGGGCAAGAAGGTGCTCGTCGCTACGGTGGACGGCGAGGTCTGGGATGCGTTCAGGCCGCTGGAGGCCGATTGTGCCCTGCAGCTGCTGACCTGGGATGAACCAGATGGCAAGGAGGTGAGCCTCGATGCTCTCAAGGCGCTGCGGCACAGGAGCCGCCAGTGGCGCAAGGCATTTGTGTGAGAGCGCGCAAACGCGCTGCAGTGCTGCGGCCGACTGCTGCACCTGCATGCACGACATGAAGCCCGGAGTCATGGGGATGAAGTCATGTCGTAAGCAGCACCTGCGCAGCGTTGAGTCTCCTGCGCCTCCATTGTAGCTGCGCTCAAAGGGCATCCCGGGGTGCTTTCCGCCCTCGCCCCATGCCGATGTCAGACCTTCTGGCACAGCAGCGCGCACGTGCTGGGCGAGGCGCTGGAGATGGAGTTTGGCGTGGACCTGACGATTGGCCCTGCGCTTGAGGAGGGCTTCTACTATGACTGCTACATGGGAGACAAGGTGCGCGGCCTGCAGCTGCGCCTCGGCCCACGCCATGCAAGACGTATCTTATGCATCCGGTTTGCACGCACCCAGCAAACTAATGCGGCTTTTCAGACAAACAAGGGGCTGCCAGCAGACCTGCGGTAGTTGGACGCTGCTGCGGATGCCCGTGGCTGTGGGGGCCACGAATGCGAGCCGCCAGTGGAGCTTGCAGCAGCGGCCCCGACGCCCGCGGCGCAGGGCACGGCCGCCCCGGCGTCGAGCCGCGCCCCGCCGCCTGCTGGCCCCCCCTCAGACGCTGGCCGAGGCGGAGCGGCCTTCGATTGAGAAGCGCATGGAGGCGGCGGTCAAGGAGGGGCAGCGGTTCCAGCGCGTGGTGGTGTCGCGGGCCGAGGCGCTCAGCATGTTCACCGAGAACAAGTTCAAGGTGCGGGCGCCTTTGGGGGGGGGTGCGCGAAGAACAAGAAGGGCTTGGGCAAGCAGGGCTTGCTGCTATGACGGGGCTCTGGTACGCAGCAGACCCGGGAGGACAGCAGCCCCGGGGGACATTTTTAAACCAAACCAGGCGGATGGGTCTCTGATTGACGCGGGGAAGCCCTGGGCAGGCATACAGGTGTTGGATCGCTTCATGGCAGCGGGAGCACTTGCGGGGGCAGTCACGTGGGTGTGGTTGAGTCTTCAGTTGAGCGGGCCCATGGGCGGTCCAGGTGATTGGGATGCGGCGGCAGATTGTGCTCTGGCAGCGGCAGCCCAGCTGCCACATGGACGCACACGTCGAAACGGCCTTCACGGCAGCGATACACCCATGGCGCCATTCTCACACTTCCTCTCGCCCCTTCACGGTCCACCTCAATCCCAGCTTCAGTTTCTGCACCCGCCTATCCCACTCCACCCCCACCTCCCATCCCGCACGCCTTCTTACCTTGCAGTGCGAGATCATCCAGGGCCTGCCCGAGGACGCGACCATCTCCCTCTACCGCTGCGGCCCAATGGTGGACCTTTGCCACGGCCCCCACCTGCCGAACACAAACCTCATCAAGGCGCGCGCAGGCCAGGGGATGCGGGAGAGGACTCATGCACACGCTCGAGGTCTTCAGGGGCTGCTTGGCAGGGCATTTGATCGGCATGGCGTTGCAGTAACGCGGCCCACTGATTGCAGGGCGCGGCTTGTTCGAGCCCCGCTGTGAGCATCTGCTGGGTAGTGGCCTCACTGCTTGACGAGGCGGCAGTGTCACTCCCAGCGATGGCAAGATGGCTGGGGCTGCGGCTCTGGCCGCTGACTCACGTTTTTGCGTGCAATTTGCTGGCATGTACACTTTACTCCAGGCCGTGGCCGTGACCAACGCTAGCCGGGCGTTCTGGCGGGCGGACGTCAACAAGGAGCCGCTGCAGGTGGGCGGCGGCACCTGCGCGGCAGCTTCCATGCCACACCGTTTCATCGAGGGGTTGATGGTCGTGACTGCGGCCCTGCCCTGCTGCGGCACCGAGCGCCTCGGGTTGTACGATTTTCAACCAGCCATCTCTCAGCCCCCTCCTCCGCCTCTCAACTCTGCCATGGCTCCAGCGTGTGTATGCCATCACGTTCCCGGACAAGGCCCTCCTGAAGGACTACCAGCACCGTAAGCGGTCGTGATGCTGCTGCTGCTGCTGCTGCTGCTGCTGCCGTTGCAGGTGGTGGTGGTCGTGGTGGCTGTGGTTGTGGTGGGGCCGGTGGTGCGGCTGTTCTGGGGCAGGCTTTTTGGGGGCAGGGGGGTAGGTGTCGCTGCCACCTGGATTCCCAGGTTTTGAGGCAGGGCACACGCCTGGCATGCTGCGCCGGCAGCGGAGTGAACCGCGCGGCACCCCCTTGCTTTCCCCCTACTTTCCAAGCCGTGCCACCCTGTAAGCCATATCTCAGGCATCTCCCATCTCTCTCTCTCTCTCTCACACACACACACACACACACACGCACACACAGGCATGGAGGAGGCGAAGAAGCGCGACCACAGGAATGTCGGCGTGCAGCAGGTATGGACATGATCCAAAAACATGTCAAGATCCCTTGTTCTGCCCTCAGCCGTGCGCTGGCAGCCTGGCGTTGGGCTGCAAAGCGCGCGAGCCGCCCCACCACGCTTGAGACAGTGCCTTCGCTTCAGGGCTCGCACCCACCACTCGGATCTGACAACCCGCCATATCTGCTCCCACCCGCCCCTCCCTCGATTGACCCCCCCAGGAGCTGTTCTTCTTCCACCAGCTGTCCCCAGGCAGCGCGTTCTTCCAGCCGTGCGGCGCGCGCGTGTACAACGCACTGGTGGCCATGATTCGCGAGAAGTACTGGGAGTACGAGTACGAGGAGGTGGGTTGGGTTGTCGGTGACGAGTAGAGTCTGCAGCGTGCTCATTCTTTGGCTGCGGCATGTCACGGCGCGCGGGTGTTGATGACGCTGATGTTGTTGTAGCAGGGGGTTTTCCGCAGGGCCAGACGGCCAGTCGTCACCCCCTGTGCGCCTTGACGGGCGCTCTCGTGGCGGTTTTCGGCCTTGCCAAGCCAGCAGCCCAAAGCGCGTTATTTCACCGCGTGTGCACCCCGCGCTCATCGCCGCCCTGCACTCCTTAAACTCCTGATTTCAAGCAACATCCCTGGTTCGACACACCTCCCCTCCTCGCCTCTGCCGCGGCACGCCCAGGTGGTGACCCCCAACGTGTTCAACTTTGACCTGTGGCACACCAGCGGCCACGCGGACCACTACCGCGAGAACATGTTCTCGTTCGACGTGGAGAAGGCGGAGTTCGGCCTCAAGCCCATGAACTGCCCGGGGCACTGTGTCATGTTCGCCAACAGGGCGCGAAGCTACAGGTCAGTTATTCGAGGGGGGGGGGGGCGGCGGCTGCGGCGTGTCTATGCTTTGCCTGCGGGCGTGTGCACGCATGTGTCTGACACACTGGCAGCACAAGCGGCGCTTGCACTTCGCAATGGCCGCGTGCACTTTGGTGGCGGTCATGGCTCACGCAGTCCATCACCATGCTCACGGCGCCCCCTGCCCTGACGCGGCCCCGCTCGCCCCAGGGAGCTGCCCCTGCGCTACGCGGAGTGGGGGGTGCTGCACCGCAACGAGTACAGCGGGGCGCTCAGCGGACTCACGCGCGTGCGGCGGTTCGTGCAGGACGACGCACACATCTTCTGCCGACCGGACCAGGTGCGGCGCGGCGGCGAGCGCGCGCGGGCGTGGCCCCACGCATGCTCCTGCCGCGCCTGGGACTGCGCAGCCAGTATTGCTGTCGGTGCTCTGCGTGTCGGAACAAGACACTTTGCATGAGGTCAGACTCCTACGTAGACACATCCACCCCTTGGATTGCACGCGCGTGCGCGCCCGCGCGCGCGCGCACACACACACACACACACACACACACACACACACACACACACACACACACACACACACACACATTCACACTTGCATAGACACTCGAACACACACATAAGCACTCACATAAACACTGACACACATGCATTTTTGGTTTTGGGTTTTGGTCCACTTCCTCAACCCCCCCCCCCCCAGGTGATGGCTGAGGTGCAGTCGTTTTTGAAGATGCTGGGTGAGGTCTACGGCACCTTTGGCCTCGACTACAGCATGGCCCTCTCCACCAGGTGGGGGCCGCCCCCTCTCTGGGGTGGAGGCGGAGCAGGGGCTGAGTGCTGGGGCCAGTCCGCACGCCTGCATTTGCTGCTTGGCCCACAGGGTGGCTGAGCTGCAGCTGAGCCGCCGGGCGTAACGGGCATGGGGATGCCCACGGGCAGTCCGCGCTTTCGCTGAAAATGGCCCCAGAATGATAACAGCACTGCGCACATCATGCCTCATCCTGTGCGCCAATACCATTGTCACTTTCGGCCGATCCTCGTCACCGTTAGGCCCGAGGGCTATCTGGGCGAGCTGGCGACGTGGGACAAGGCAGAGGCGGCGCTGACCGAGGCGCTCAACAGCACGGGGCTGCAGTGGACCATCAACGAGGCCGACGGCGCGTTCTACGGCCCCAAGATCGACATCACCGGTGAGGGCCGTCGTGTCTCTTTCTCTGTTTGTGGTCTCACACGCGCGCATGTGTGTGTGTGTGTGTTCTTCAGGCGGCAGGACGGGTGGTGTGTGTGTGTGTGGGTGTGTGTGTGTGCTTGTGTGAGGCGAGTGTGGCATGGATGATGGGTGTGGGCGAGGCTTCAGGCAGGAGAAGAAGGAGAGCCTGTGAGTGGGCGGCGTTGAGAGGAATGGCATGCGGCAGTGACGCCACTCCCTACGCCGCGCGCCTGCCTCCTCTTCCACCCACCTGTGACGCCCTTGGCGCCCCGGCCCCTCGCCTGCCGCGGACGCCGCGCAGTATACGACGCCCTGCGGCGCAAGTTCCAGTGCGCGACCGTGCAGCTGGACTTCCAGATGCCCATCAGGTGGGGGGGGGCGGGAGGGGGTGGAAGACGTTGACACCAGCAGCATCAACAATTCAGTAAGTCTGGATTTTTTGTTGGAGGTTTGGGGCGGGGAGGGCGCTCGACCCCGGAGGACGTGAGCGGTTGCAGCAGGGGGCGTCAGCTACCGAGTGGCCCCGCGTCGGGGGCCACTGCGACGGCGTCTCTCCCGCTTTAGTCTTGTCTTCGCCGGCGCACTGCCTGCCGACCCGCTGCCCTGTGCCGCCATCCAATTTTTTGCGACCCAACCAGCAACACAAGCCTCCTTTGCGGTGGCCTGTCACTCTCTGCATACACACACATCAACACACTCACACCGCACACGCGTGCGCGCCCACACACACACGCTCTTCCTCCATTTTCACGCGCACACCAATACTCACACGAACGAACGTGCCAACACACACCTTCGCACACCCACACCTAGCCGCTCTCACACACTCCTACACACACCACACAAACACACACCCTCTCGCACCCCCCCCCCCCAGG
>NW_014012232.1:14031-14721 GCF_000611645.1 Monoraphidium neglectum
CTCCTACACACACCACACAAACACACACCCTCTCGCACCCCCCCCCCCCAGGTTCAACCTGTCTTACGCGACCGACAGCGGCAGCGAGCGCCCCGTCATCGTGCACCGCGCCGTGCTGGGCAGCGTGGAGCGCATGTACGCCATCCTCACGGAGCACTACGCGGGCAAGTGGCCGCTGTGGCTCAGCCCGCGGCAGGTGATGATCGTGCCCATCAGCGAGAAGGTCTACGCATACGCAGACCAGGTGGGGGGGCGCCCGCAGGAGCCACTGGATGTCTGTCAAGGGGTGTCAATTATTGCGGTGGCAATCGCCAAGCAGCTGGATGCAAACACACACATCTACCCACCCCTTGACTGTCACATCACCTGCCCAAGCCCCCACTCACGTTCCCTCCCCTGCCTCGCTGCCCTGCGCGCCGCCGTCTCCCTGCCGCCGCCCCCAGATCCGCAGCAAGTGCCGCAAGGCCGGCCTGTTTGCAGACTCGGACGCCAGCGACCGCAAGATGCAGAAAAAGGCGAGTACCCGTGTGGCCCTGTCCCCAAACTAAGTGCCCTGCTTGGCTGCACCGCCCTGCTGCTGCAGGATTCTGGTGTATTCGAAGCCCTAGTAGACCTGCTTGTTGACATCTTGACTGAGAATGAAACCTCTGCCCTCCACTTCAATCATCACACGTCGCCCCCCCTCCCGCC
>NW_014012231.1:0-3538 GCF_000611645.1 Monoraphidium neglectum
GCGCGGCGGCGGCGCGGTCGAGCGCGCCCGCGTGGCGCGCGTGGAGGCGCGTGAAGAGGGCTACGCGCTCAGACGAGCGCAGCAGCTTCCCGGCGTTCGCAACCCTCCGCGCCCCCGCCGCCGCCATAGCCCGCGCGCACGTCCCCACCAGCGCCGGCGGCAGCTCGGGCCCCGCCTGCGCGGCCGCCGCGGCGGCACGGGCCTCAACTGCGGCGGGTTCGAGGGCCTCAGCTTGGACCAGGGCGGGTTCCCTGACGCCCGGGCTGGGGGCGGCGACGCTAGAGCTACGGGCGCGGGCTGGGGTATCCTGCTGCTCCGTCTGCTGCCGCTGGTGCTGCTGCTGCTGCTGCTGCTTGGACGGGCGGCCGCTGCGCTGCTGCTGCTGCTGCTGCTGCTGCTGCTGCTGCTGCTGCTGCTGCTGCTGCTGCTGCTCCCGCTGCTGCTGCACCCCCAAGCTGTGCGCGACGTCTGGAGAGGGGCTCACGCCATCTAGACGTCGAGACGGGTGCAAGCGGCTGGGCGCCCGGGCCTGGCGCGGCGCGCCGCCGCTTGGGTCGGGCGACGGGCTCGGGCTGCGGGCGCCGGCGGACACGCGGCGCACGCTGCCGCCGCGCTTTGCACCGGCGGGCGGCCTGGCCGCCGCTGGCGCCGCGACCCCTGCAACGGCCGCGGCCGCCTCGGCGCTGGAGCCCTCTGCAGGCTGGGTGGGGGCAGGTGATGCGTCCCTGCTGCTGCCTCTGCGGCGCTGGCCAGCCAGCGCCGCAGCCCTGTCCGCCGGCCGTGCCGCACGCTGCAACGCGCCATCCGTTCCTCCTCCCCCGCCGCCACCGCTGCCGCCCCCGCTGCTGCGGCGCGGCCGCTCCCCCAGCGCGGCGCGGATCGCGGCCTGCGTCTCCGCATCCAAACCCTCCAAGCCACCGCCCCTCTGCATCGCCAGCGCCTGCGCGCCCACCTCTGCAACCAGCGGCGCGGGGGGCGCGCCCGCGCCGCTTGCGCCGCCCGCGCCTGCCGCACCGGGCCCGCCAGGCAGCTGCTCTGGCTGCCGACGGCCTTGCCCCGCCTGCGCCGCAGGGTCCCCCCCGCTATCCTGCTGTTCCTGCCGCCTGGCGCCCCATCCTGATGACAAACCCTCCTCCTCCTCCACCACCCTGCGCATCATGCCGCCAACCAGCGCCTCGACCACGTCGTGCCGCCCACCAACGCCGCGCCGATCACCCGCATCACCACTATCGCGGCTGCCGCCGTCTGGGGGCGCCGCCCCCGGCGCGGTCGAGCTTGCGGGCCCTGCGCCGCGGCCGGCTCCGCCTGCTGGCGCGTACTCAATGGGCGAGCAGCCGGGTATGAAGACTGTGGGCTTGGACGATCTCAGGCTCGGCTGTTGCTGCTGCTGCTGCTGCTGCTGCTGCTGCTGCTGCTGCTGCTGCTGCTGCTGCTGCGGCACCGCTGGCGGCTCCGCAGGCTCTGCTGCTGCTTGCCGGCTCAGTTGCTGCCCCGCGCGGCCGTCCGAAACCGGGGCCTGCCTCGCTGGCGCGGGCCCGGGGGCGCCCTGGACAGCATTGCCGCCGCCGCCGCCGCCGCCCGAGCTGCTGGTGCCCTCTCCTGGTAGCTCAAGCGGCGAGCAGCCCGGGATTCGCGCCCGCTGGCCCAGCGGCCGCGCGACGCCCCCGGCCTGTGGGACGGCAGGCGGGGGCGCAGCCCCTCGGTCCGTGCCGTCGCCGCCCCTCGCGCCCCGTGGCCCCGCAGCCACCGCGGCTTGCTGGGGCGGCGCCCCCCGCTGCTCCCGCCGCGGCTGCTGCTCCTGCTCCTCCTCCTGCACCAGCTGCAGCCGCCGCCGCTCCTGCTCCTCCCGCTGCTGAACCCTCAGGCTGGCAAGTTTCTCCAGCTGGAACGGCTGCTGCTGCTGCTTCTGCTGCTGCTTCTGCTGCTGCTCCTGCTGCAGCTGGGGCTGGGGCCACGGCTGGGGCTGGGGCTGCTGCTGGGGCTGGGGCCGCGGCTGGGGCCGGGGCTGCTGCTGGGGCTGGGGCTGCTGTGGTTGCTGTTGCAGCTGGGCGCGATGGGGGTCCTGCTCCCTCGAGGGGCGCGCCTGCTGGGGAAGCTGTCGGGAGGTGGGACTCACGCATCCCGCAGGGCGCGGCGCGACGTCAGGCGGGCGCAGGGGGCCGCGCGGCGGCTGCGCCCCATGAGGCTGGACGGGCTTGACCAGCGGCGCGCGCGGCGCGGCCGCCGCCGCCGCGGCCGGAGTCAGCGACCGCGGCGCCAGCCCGGCCGGCGGGGCGTGCTGGCGCTGCTGCGCGGGCGTCGGCGCGGCCGCTGGCCCTGTGTGCGCCTGCCGCTCTGGTAGCGCGGACTGCGGCGGCTGCGTAGGCCCCTGCGCTTCTGGCTGCTGAGCTGGTGCTGACTGTGCGGAGGATGCAGGTACAAGGTAGCCATACCCTCCCCACCACGGCGCTGACGCCGGCTGCGGGACAGCGGCGCCCCCCGCTGCAGGCCCCGGCGGCTGCCACCGCGAACCCTGCTGCGGCGGCACGGCTACGGGGAGCTGCGGGGGCGCCGGCTGCTGCTGCGCTGAGCGCTGCGCCTGATGCGCGGCCGGGGCGGGCGGGAACGGCGGGGGTGCCGGTGGCGGCGTTGGGGCGGTTGAAGGCAGCATGCGCCACGGCGCCTGCTGTACTGGCCCCTGCTGCACTGGCGGCTGCACC
Organism: Monoraphidium neglectum; assembly: GCF_000611645.1. NCBI lineage: Eukaryota > Viridiplantae > Chlorophyta > Chlorophyceae > Sphaeropleales > Selenastraceae > Monoraphidium > Monoraphidium neglectum. Next base: position 2,700 of record NW_014012231.1, read on the forward strand.
TGTGCCAGCTGCTGTACCAGTCGGGCCGCCGCAGGCTGCCCTGCCCAGCCTGCTCCAAACACGCGCTGCGGCTGCTGCGGGTGCTGCTGCAATGGGCGCTGCTGCGGCGCCGGCGGCTGCTGCTGCTGCTGCTGCTGCTGCTGCTGCTGCTGCTGCTGCTGCTGCTGGTGCTGCTGGTGCTGCTGGTGCTGCTGGTGCTGCGGCTGCGGCTGCGGCTGCGGCTGCGGCTGCGCCTGCGGCTGCGGCTGCGGCTGCGCTGCCCGGCACGGCTGCTCGGGCAGTGGCGCGGCGTGGCCGCGTCGGCCGAGGCCTAGCAAGTCCTTGATCAAGACGCTGGCGCCCTCAACCTCGGAAGGTGCGACGAGGCCGCCGACGTGCACCCGGCCCTCCGCTACCAATCCTCGGATGTCCTCCTTGCTGAGGGTGCGGCCCCCAAAGCCCCCTGCCTCAGCCGCAGATTGGCTGCTGTCGCCGAGCCCGGCGCCGGGCAGCAGCCGCCATAGCGCCGGCGCCACCGCCGCACCACGCACCAGCTCGCGCGCCGCGCGCGGCCGCGCCGCGGCCGCGCGCACGGCGGCGGCGGCGGCGGCGTCGACGGAGGCGATCGCCGCATCGACGTCGATGGGGGGCGCGTCCTCTGAGACAGCCCCATCCGCATCAAACTGCAGCAGGCACTGCCTTCCGGGCCGCAGCTTGGAGCCGCGCCACCTCCTGAGCTGCTCAATTGAGAATGGCCCCCGCACCTCCCCGCCCCCGCCTGCGCGCCACCCCCATCTCTGCGCGCAGCGCGCCTCCGCCGCCGCCCGCCCTGCGGCCGCCGCGAGCGCCCACGCGTGGAG
>NW_014012231.1:4005-15022 GCF_000611645.1 Monoraphidium neglectum
CGCGTGGAGGGCGTACGCCGCGAGCGCCGGCCCGAGCGCGCAACGCTCCTGCGCGGCCAGCTGCGCGGCCGCGGCGGCCGCCGCGTCCCGCGCGCCGGCGAAGCGCGGCGCGGCGCGGGCGACGGCCGCGGCAAGCGTCTCAGCGGAGGAAGCGTCCACGTTTCGGACGAACACAGGGGCGCCTTGGAGGAGGCCTTTTGGGTAGTAAGCGTCCAGCTTGCGCAATGAGTAGGCCTGCCCTACATCGGGGCGGCTGTCCCGCTGCTCCAGAAAAAACCAGCACTCCTCCCCCAGGCCACTGCGGGCGCGACAAGCACGGCGAATGGGGGTTCAATGGCGTGAGACTGGCGGGATCAGGGCGCGCGCGGCTCGCGTGTGTCGGGGACACGGAGTTGGCACGCTTGAGCGCCCTGGATGGGCCGAAGGAGCCAAAACCGGCCCGCGAACGCGGCGGCTGCTGAGGGAGAGCGGCCGGTGCCTAAAAGCGGGCGTCCCCCCCGGCGCGGCTTGCTGCAGTGCGGCCCGCCCAGCGCTGCACCCGCCACCCACCCCGCCTCCGAGATCTCCTCCAGATCCGCCTCCGCCCGCTCGCATTCCGCCTCCGCCGCCGCCACCGCCGCTTCGGCCTCCGCGAGACGCCGCGCGTCTGCGCGCTCCGCCGCGCGCTCCTCGGCGCTGAGCAGTGCCGCGGCTGCCGGCGGCTCGGGAATGAGGTAGGCGTGCCAGTCCAGCGGGGCCCGCCGCTCCTCGCGCTGTGCAAGTGTCGGCAACGACTGCGGCTGCTGCTGCTGCTGCTGCTGCTGCTGCTGCTGCTGCTGCTGCTGCTGCTGCTGCTGCTGCTGCTGCTGCTGCTGCTGCTGCTGCTGCTGCTGTTGCAGTCCAGGCGGCATACGCGGAAGTCCCGAACGTCGCTGCAGCTGCTGCGGCTGCTGCGGCTCTTGCGGCTTGTGTGGCTGCTGCAGCTGTGGGGGTCCCATAGGCGGGGGTTCCAAGTGCTGCTGCTGCTGCTGCTGCTGCTGCTGCTGCTGCTGCTGCTGCTGCTGCTGCTGCTGCTGCTGCTGATGATGATGATGATGATGATGATGTCGCTGGTGTGGAGGCCTCGCCTGCGGAGACCGCGCCTCCAGAGGCCGCATCTGCGGAGGCCGCGCCGGCAGCGACGACGCCGCCGGCTGTGGCTGCTGCTGGGTCTGTTGCCGCTGCTGCCCGGGGTGCGTGCAGGGCGCTGGGGCTGGCAGTGGCTGCTGCCGTCCCGACTCCCGAGATGGATGCTGCTGCACTGCGGCCCCCTCCCGGGCCGCCAGCGCTGCCGCGGGCTCTGGGGCATTCTGCTGAGGCGATGCGCACCCGGGACCGTCGGGGCAGCGGACATTGGGGTGGCGGAGCGCGTCCGGCGGCGCCGCTGCTGGCACGGGCGCGGGCCGGGCGGCTGCCGCGCTGCGCTCCGGCTGCGACGAGCTGTGCAGCGCAGGCTGCTTGACACCCTCCTGCTGCGGCTCCTCTGGGCCTGAGTGCACTCCCGCGCCGCCATCCTCCGGCCCCTGCGCCTGCGGCTGCGGCTGCGGCTGCCTCTGGCAGTGCTGTCGCTCCTCCTCCCCTGCCCTCGAAGGCCCCCCGTCCGGCGGCGCTGCGGCATCGGCCGTGTTGGCTGACGCCACCTGCTGTTGATGCCCCTGCGACTGCTCCGGCGGGGTTCCATCGCTTAAGCTGGGTGCCCCGTCAACCCCTGCTGCCGCTGTGATGTGAGGAGGGCGGCGGTGGCTGAGCGAGGGGCTGGTGAGCCTCTGCTGCGGCGGGCTGTCGCGCCTGCCAGCCGAGCCAATTGCACAGCCTGATGCATGCCGCATCTCCTGCTTCTGCTGCTCCTGCGGCTCCGGCTCATCCTGCCGTCGCCGCTGCTGCTGCTGCTGCTGCTGCTGCTGCTGCTGCTGCTGCTCCTGCTGCTGCTGCTGCTGCTGCTGTTTCTGCTGCTTTTCTTCGCGCCTGTGCTCCTCCTGCTGCTGTTTCTGCTGCTCTTGCTGCTCTACTTGCTGCTCCTGCTGCAATTCCTGCTGCTCCTGCTTCCCTGTCTTCTCCAGCGGCATGTGCCGCTGCTCCTGCTGTTCTTGCTGATGCTGCTGATCCTGCGCCTGCTGCGACTGCTCCTGTGCCTGCGGCTGCTCTTGTGCTGGCTGCTGCTGCTGCTGCTGCTGCTGCTGCTGCTGCTGCTGCTGCTGCTGCTGCTCTTCTTGCAACTGCTGCTGATGATGATGCTCCTGCCGCCGCAGCCGATGCTGCTGCTGGGGCGACGACTCCGCGCCTCGCGACCGCGGCGAAGACAGCCGGAAGCGTTGCGGCGAGCGGGAACGCAACCGCGGCCGCTTCTCCCCGTCGTGCCGCGAACCGTCCTGCCGTTGACGCAGCTGCGGCACATGCAGTTCTGGCGATCGCGGCCGCCGTTGCGCGTTCCTGGGGCCAGCCCGCGCCCCGTCGCCCCGCGCGCCGCCTGCGCCGCGCTCCCGGCAGCGTTCGGGCGATGGGCGGCGCAAGCCGCTGCGCTGCAAGGGACGATCCGTGCGGCGCTCTGCGGGCGACCGGCTCCTGCCTCTCCCCCTCTCTGCTGCGCCGCTGGCGCCGCGCGCCAGGCTGCTGGCTCGGCGGCCTCTGTCAAAGCTGCGGCTCCTGGCCCTGGCTGGCATCCGGCGCTCTCGCGGGCTCCGGCTCAGGCTGCGGCGGCGGGGCGCCGAGGCGGCACCGGACCTGTCAAGGCAGGCGGGCCCGGGCCGGTCGTTGACCCTTGGGTCGCCGCGCCTGCTCCTGCTCCTGTGCCTGCTCCTGTGCCTGCCCCTGCTTCTGCTTCCACTCCTGCTCCTGGGATGGCTGCTGCTCAGCTTCTGCCCTACGAAGCTGTCATTGTTGTGGCAGCCATTCATGTGCGGCCCCCTACTTAGGCCCCCACCCCTGGGACCTTTGCAGCCACGGCCGTGCAGCGCACCGCCGCTGGAGGTGCTGCCGCTGCTAGTGCTGCTGCTGCCGCTGCTGGTGGTGCTGCTGCCGCTGCTGGTGGTGCTGCTGCCGCTGCTGGTGGTGCTGCTGCCGCTGCTCATGCCGCAGCTGTGTTGGGGGCCTGCCTTGCCCGCTGAGCCCTCGCCTGCCTGCGCGCCTGGCAGCGCAGCGTCATGCTCCTTGTTCTGCCCCTGTTGTGATGGCAACTCTGCCGCTGGAAGCCCCGCCTTTGCACACAGCTGTGGCTCATCGTGTGCCGTGCTGCCGTCCTGCTGCTGCTGTTGCTGCAGCTGGTGCTGGTGGTGGTGGTGGTGCTGCTGCTGCTGCGCTTGCAAGTACGGCCGCGGCAGCAGCATGCCGGCCGCCGACGCCACCCGCGGTGCCGCGGGGGATTCGCGTGCAACGCTCGACCCTGAGTCAGGGCGACAGGCGCGTTGCTTCGCGCGGTTGCATCCGCCCCGGCTGACACCGCTGGATGGCGCTGGGCGCTGGGGCGCGTGCGCACCTGTGGCCGCCCCGTTCCCTCCATCGGCGGTCGCCGCTGCCCCCGCGTCCGCGCTGCTGCTGACCATCTGCCGCGCCTGCTGTCCCGCCTGCGGCTGGGCCTGCAGCAGCCTCCCCAAAGCAGCGCTGTAAGCCTCCAGCTCCAGCGCTTGCTGCCCGTCCCCGTCCGGCCGCCCCCCCTCCCGCTGCTGAGAAGACGGCAGTTGAAACGCTGGGGTCACACGCGCCAGCTGTGCTGTGGGGGACGCGCCCGCAGCCGCGCCCTTCCCGGGGACGGCGCCTGAAACGGCGCTGGGCCTCCGACCATCAGGTGAGTGGCCGCGCATACACGCGTCTTCGGCGGCCTGCCCTTTTGCTTGCGGCGCCTTGGCATCGGAGACACAAGCGGTGGCGGCGGCGGCAGCAGCGGCACCTCCAGCAGAGGTTTTTGAATGGCAAAGCTGATCTGCTGTCTGCTGCTGCTGCTGCGTCTGCGTCTGCGTCTGCTGCTGCTGCTGCTGCTGCTGCTGCTGCTGCTGCTGCTGCTGCTGCTGCGCCACAACTGCTACGGGCCCTTGCTGCTGGTGCTGCAGTGCTGGAAGCCGCCGTTCCTGCCCTTGGCTCTGCTCGGGTGGGTCCAGCACATAGCCCGCCTGCTTAGCCCTGGCCATGGCAGCAGCGGCAGCCGCTGCGATGCAAGGTACTGTTAAGCCTGTGGCTGTCAAGCCCGTGACGGGGGATAGCTGCCCCCTCAGCTGGTGCGGCGCAGGTTGGCTGTGCATAGGGGCGTGGCGCTGGCGGGGCATCGCAGCCGCTCCCACGTGCACCTGCTGCTGCTGCTGCTGCTGCTGCTGCTGTCGAACTGCCGCCTGCGTGGGCCGTGCTACCTGCGGCGTTGAAGCGACGGGCCCCGCGTCCCCTGGGGGCGGCAACAGTGCCTGCGCCTCCTCCAAAAGCCGACGCCGCTTGATGGCCGGCAGATTTGGCTGCGCAGGCTCAGCAAAGGCTGCAGGCTCCCGCCCGAGGCACTCCGCTGCCTGCACCCGCCTGTCTCCGCCGCCCGCGTCGCCGAAGCCAGTGCCGCCAGCGGCAGCCAATGGCTGTGGCGCCGCTGCGTCCCCAGGCTCCCCAAGGCGCTGCGCGGCGGCATGTGCGCCTTGGCCATTGGCGGCCGGCCCCGCGGCTGGCCTTGGCTGCGGCCTCTGTGCCACGAGGACATGCTGCTGTGTGTTTTTGCCGCCCTTCCTGCTGAAGGCTGACCTGATGCTCGTTTTGGGAAGCAGGACGAAGGTCACGCCGCTGCCCGCCCCGCCGACACCACCGCCCGAGGCTGCCCCGTCGTCCCCGCCTTTCATGTCGGGGCTAGCAAGGGCGCGGCAGCCGCTGCGTCGGCCCCGCCAGGCGCGCCGGACGCCTCGCGCGCTGCGTCAACGCACCATTGCCCGCTGTGCAGAGGTGGCGGAAGGCGCGTACAGCGCGTTCATCAGCGGGGATAACAAGTTAAGCATGCTGTTTTGTACACGTCTAAACTCCAAGCCATAGCCTCTACACACTGGACACTGCACATTTACGTACAGTCGGCTCGCCGCGTCCAAATGGCCTGGAACGCATACGCTTATCACCAACCCTCACTTCAGATATCAAGACGGCTGCCCCCTGCTGCCGGTGTGATCACATGCGATCTTGATGGCGCGCTGTCACTAGTTGAGACGAGATCCCATCGTCGCGTCGCAACAGCGCTCGGTCAACTTGATATGTTACATGGATCACAGTGGTACTGCACTGACGACACATCTGCATACTCTCTCGGGGCGGTGACGCCAACTCCTGCTGTCCTCGTGCAGTGACGTCCACCTTCGCCCAATCATGGTTCAACAACTCGCCGCTCCAACACTGCAAGAGGTCGGAACAGCGTGGTGTCAGTCGTCGCCACGGCGGGCGCTCCCTGGTCGCAGGCAGCTGCAGAACAACCAACCGTCAACCGACCAACTGACTGAACGTTGTGCTTCAACGCACAAGCCCATGTAGGGGCGGCGGCACTCCCCATGCAGGACCCACCTCACCTAGCGTCACGGGGCCATCCCGGTACGTCCCTCGCCGCAGCGCAGTCCGGATCGCGCCCCACTTCCCCTTGTCTGCGCCGTAGACAACTGCGGGGGTCCATTCGTTTGATGTGTGTCACCACCGTACGGATTTGCCACAGCCACACAAGAGGGGCGCCGCAGCGGCCTCATGAGCCATTTTGCATTCCTTGAAAGTCGCCAGGTCGGGCTAGTACATAGGCACAACATAAATGCATCCAAGCATGAAATTGGATCATGACAAGACTACACAGGCTGCATGTGCGAGAGGGCTTAGATTTGCATGGCGATAATCAACGTGCACAAATGATGCCAGACTGGCATGCAATTACGGCAGAGATGTGGCGCGTCATGCGCGTGACATAATTGAGCAACCGCAAGCGCTTGCTGAGTGCCTGCGCACCTAAGTGGCGCTCTGGCGCGACCTGCAGGGGCGAGAGGCAGGCGGCCTCAGAAATGCAGCAGGCGGCGGCCCGTGAAGCTGGGCGCTGCGCTGGCCGTTTGCGCGCGTGCCGGTCGAAACAATAGTAACAGCAGCAAGCTTGGTTCATTGCCGTCGTTGGGCACGGCAGGCGTCGCTCACCGCCCCAAAGAGCGCCTTGGTCGGCCACACGGGGCACGTGCAAGTGAAGGCCCGGAGGACGTCCCCTGCGGGTGGCAGCGCGCGCCGCGTTCATGGCGCAGCAAGCAAGTTGGCAAGTTCAGATACATGAGCCTGCTTTTGCAGATTGAAGGGTCGTCCCCTGAGGGTCGATGCAATGGGCGCCCCTGCGTAATTTCAAGCGACCGCCTGAAACCAAGCACACCCTAGGGGTCCACGCCCGAGGCTCACCCTCCAGTGCAGCTTCTGCTTCCTTGACCTTATTCAGCCGCGCCACCTGCAGTACGCAGGAGAGGTACACCAGCAGCGCCACGTCTCATATTGAGATCAGCACGCCAGCCTGGACAACATGTTGACGTGCAATGGTTGTTCGACATGCTGGTTGCCCTCACTTGAATCTTGACGGTCAGCCGTGAGCTGACCAGCCGCAAATCAAGCAAGTTTCCAGCCCGATAGGCCTCCGTACCCGCGGCCAAACACCTGCTCACCTTCTGCCGCTGCTCCGCATTGCTGCCCTCCACAAACCCCGCCACCGAGGCCCGCTTCCGCCGCTCGTCGAACTCGAAGACGACGCCCAGGGGCCGCGGCAGCGTGACGCACACGATCTGGCTGGGCCCCGGCAGCAGCTTCTCAAACACAAACGTCCTGCAAACGGCGGGAGCACAGGGGCAGGCGCGGCACTGTCCATCCATCCCAGCTGGCTGTTGACAATGCAGCCTTGCATACCTTGCAGACCAGCCTGCGTTCACACCGCTTCGTTGCCAAGCTCATGGTGAGGCATTCGGGCGTCTGTCGTGCATGCGTTAGACATACGCTTCCAACACGCCGACTGTTGCACTGCCCCACACGCATCAGGGGCGGCCGCCCGGCCGCACCGTGGCTCTGTGGCGCCGACCTTCCCTACGCCCACGCGCACGCGCTCGCCCGGGGCGTCGCTCGCGACCGGCCAGGGCGTGTATGAGATGGGCTTGAACGCCAGCAGGTCCTGGGCATGTGGGGCAGAGGCGGCGAGCATGAGCGCCCCGTCGTCACGAGAGGGGGCAGTGCCGCCAGGTGCTGCTGCCGACCCCTCTGCGCGCCCTCTCATGACGGCTGCCTGCTGTTTGACCCGCATGCGATACCCCTAAATTCGCGGCTTGAGGCGGCAGTGGCTGCTGAAATCTGAGGCGAGGGAGATGGCCAGCAGCAGAGGCGTCCGTGCCGCGAGACTGCGGAAAGGCACACCGTTGGGTTTCTGAATCGCTGGTGCGGCTGCCACTCATCAGCTAGACTCACGTTTTTATCGACCTCCGGGCTCACGCCCTCGGGGGCCTCGAACATGGTGCCTGTCTTGGGATCCTCAAACAGCCGCCCGCTGTCCAGGAGCTCTTTGGGGGGCGGCCGCAGCACCCAGGCGCCCACCGCCAACGCCGCCACCAGCGGGAGGCTGACCGCCGTGAGGAACGCTGCATCCGCCCCTGCGGCACACTCCGCATCGAAGCAGACGGGGGGCACAAACGCTGTGGCTGCCGCGGCCGCCGCCCAGCACTTGGCTTGAGCTGCTACGACTGCCACGGGCAGAGCACCGAGTGTCGCCATGCAATGCACGGGCCGTTGCGTGTGTTGCCTGGCCGTCACCACGCAGTTGGGTCCCCATAGATGCCGATCTAGCCCCTGAACCACGCGGGCTCGCTGCCGAGGCAAAGGAGGGAGAGGCCTGCTGAACATAGACGTGATCTGGAACTGAAATCGCGAAGTTCAACAGGTCAATTGGACTTGACTTGTTTCAAAGCTGAAAGGAGGCTGGAACGCTGTGCTTAGCTTGCCATCAGTTTAGCATCGTCACCAGAAGGGTGTCGGGTGCTTCAGTCGGAAACGAGAACTCTCATTTATAGGTAGCCCACTACCGTCGCATGGGCACCAACAACTTAAGCTACGTTTCAAAACCATGGGTGACGCTAGAGACTCGCATAGACCCAGCGTCAAGCAATCAGCGAGCAACACATGGCGAGAACGGGTGCGTATGTGTAATTCCCAAGCACTAGTTGTCCACTGTGCGGGCAGACAATGGGCACACAGCGCGATGCCGTTGCAGATCGTTGTCATGCATGCCCCCGCAACGCCCGTGGTGCGCCAGGCGGCACACCCAAGCGGCACTGCAGCGTGCAGACGAGGTGCACAGCAGCTGGATGTATAGGGGCGACATGGGGATCTCTATCTCTAGCCCAGAAGGCGTAGGGAGAGCCTGCGATATGACAGATCGGCGTCGCCTCCGCATTGCCACGCGCAGGTGAGGGAGGACTGCCGCCGCCTCGTGCGGGAGCGGCGGCAGCAGACGCTGCAGCGCCACCGGCAGAGCATGTCCCCCCTCTCGGCGGCGCAGCTGCAGGTGAATGAGGGCTTTGCGCACCGGGGCGGGCTCTGCGCCGGCGCAGCGCATCTGGCCGCTGCCGGGCATCTGGCATCCAGGCAAGAGCGGCGGCATGCTTGCAAGACACTCGGTGCGCACGGACGCGGCACGCCGACGCCTCCCTGCTGCGCAGTCTTCGCTGCAGAGCGACGTCCACGCGGCCGTGCAGGACGTGCTCTCCAGCCTCCAAGCAGGGGGCGCCGGCCCCAGCCCCACAGCGGGCCCCACCCCATCAGGCGGTGGCCACTGCAGCGGAGCGGGGCCGCGCGCGGCGGGCGATGGCGTCGGCCCGGATGCGGACGCGTTTTTGGCTGAGCTCGAGGCGCAGATCGTTGCTGAGATGCTGCAGGAGCTGGACCAATTGGAGGCCTTCGAATCGGCGGCGCTCGAGGCGGCGGTTGCGGAGCGCGAGGCACTCGTGGCAGCAGCGGCGGCGGCGGCGGGTGGGTGTCGCCGGCTGCCGCGCCGTGCAAGATGCATTCTGTTCGCCGACTATCCTGGGGCATCAGTCCAGAGTTCAGGCCACCACGTGCACGACTGCGTGTGTGGCCTTTTCTTGTCCGCAGGGATGTCCCCTGCTCCTCCGAGCATCAGAACCGCGCGATACAGCTGCTCACCTCACACCGCGCCCGCAGGCGCGTCCCCGGAGTCGCCCGCGGCGGCGGGGCCGCACCCCCGCCCGCCGCCGCCGGCCGCGCAGCAGCTGCTGTGCCCGGTGTGCATGGGCGCATTCCTGCTGCAGCGGGCGGGGGTGGTGGTTTGCCCCAGGGGCTGCCTGCAGCTCAACCTGGCTGCCGAGAGCCTGTCACTGGGTGACCTCAGGGCGCGCCTAGAGCAGGTGTATGAGGTGCGGCGCGGGTTTCACCATCCTCCCTGCACAAGCATGCGCATGTGCACACACACACACACACACACACACACACACATGCGCGCGCGTTCGCGCGCGCACACACACACACACACGTGCGTACGCGCGTGTGCGCTCACATCAAAACCCGCACATGCGCGCCCACATGCCCCCCGCCGACCCCTCGCACGCGCTGCTCTATTTTTTCAACGCCATGCTGCGGGGCCGGTGCAGCGCACCGGCAGCCGACAAACCTGAGCAGGCCTCGAACTCCGCGCGCGCTCGCAGCGACCTGCGACGCCTGCCGCGGGCCGCCGCCGCGCCCTTGCCCCGCGTGCCTGAAGCAACCCGCTTGCGCCCGCCCGCCCACTTGCAGGAGCACCGAGCGACGGGCTGCGGAGGGTCGCTCGTGTTTCGGATGGAGGACCTGTTCGGGAGCCGCAGCCTCACGAGCAGCTGCGCCGCGGGCTGCCCACATTACCGAGTCGTGGCATGACGTGACGTGACATCACGTGCGCCCGCGGCGTTGGCCGCGCGTGTGCCTGTTGCCGAGGACCGCCGTGGGGCCGGGTCGTGACGGCTTTTCAAGCGGCGGCAAGTGCAGCGCTGAGTGTGCAGGTTTGGCTGATTGACACCGCTGCAAGACGCGGCACAGCATGACTGCGTTCGCACGATTTTTTTCAGTTTCACACACGCCAAATGGAAGATGCTCTTTCACCTCTCTAGTGCTCCTGTGCACACATTTACACCACAATTGCTCCGAGGTTGAGCGCCATCAACGTGCTTTGAATTCCTCGCGCGTTCTCAGCAGCAGCCTGCAGCAGGGGCTGCGCAGCGCACGCAGGCGCCGCTGCAGGCCCGACCGGCCCGTTGCAACAGAGATTATCGCAAGACCGATGACAACTCCTGAAGCCCTCGCGGGCAAGGGGCCAAAGCACGAGGATGCCGCGGGGCGAGGCCTCAAGCCTCAAGCGGCGCCCCAGGCCCAACCCTTAGCGCGGAGCGCTCGGGAGAGTGCAGTAGGGGGTGAGTGGGGGCTGGCCAGGCCCGGCGCGAGCCCGCGGGCCGAGCGGCGGCGGGGGCGCTGATGTACACAGGGGGCTGCGTGCGCGCGCGACGCGGGAAAGGGAGGGGGGAGCGCGTGCAAGCTCTCTTGGAAAGAGCCCGGGGATGCGCCCCGGGGGCTCGGCGCAGCGGCGGCGGCGGTTCGCGGCGCGATAAGGCGCCGGCTGCCAACAGGACCGTGCGCCCGCGGAGCTGGGGCACTCGGGCGCGCGGATCGGTGGAAAACCTTTGTAATGAGAGACACAACAACAGATTTTGCACATGCACATGCGGAGGCGACGCCGTCCGAAGAAAACACTGATTAGCCGCCCGGGCCGCCGGCAGCACGCAAGCCGCTGGCAGGCGGCGCTCTGGGCGGCTGCCACCGCCGCACGTCGCGCTCACGGGGGTGCAAGCATCCCTGCAGAATCTCCAAACGGATTCCCCAAACACCAAGTCCCATCTCAACACACGCGCGGCCGCCCATCGCGCACCCCTGCCCCGACAAACTGAAAGCAAACCAAACCGTCGGGAGCCGCCGCCGCGAGCCCGCCAGCCCCCGCCGTGCGGGCGGGCGGCGTGGCCGG
>NW_014012230.1:0-14532 GCF_000611645.1 Monoraphidium neglectum
TCATCAGACGGCTGCGCCGCCGCTTCACCCACTCATGGCGCAACTGGTCCCCGTTGGTCGCCAAGGCTCTAGTATGCCTGCTGCTCGGCAAGGTCCGGGAAGGGCGCGGGCAGGCACGAAACAGCATTGTCAGCCATTGTGTGCTGCTCCAATCCGCGCTGCTGCTGCTCATGCTGCAGTGACTGCTGCTGCGTGTGCTTGTGCTGCAGCTGTTGCTGCTGCCGCCATCGCCGCCGGCCCTCCTTTTGCTGCTGTTCCTTCTCGTGCCGATGCCGCCGCCGCTGCTGATTTTGTATGGCTGCCAGCAGCTCAGACTCTGTTTTGTCCCCTTCTAAGTCACTCCAGCATTCGTCCACGTCCGCCCGTGCGTTCTCATCGTGGTCAGCAGCGCTGTATGCTGGCAGCGATGTGCCTGGCTGCATGAAGCATTGCCGCGGCCTACGGGCTCGCCGGTCGCGAAAACTGCGCAAACTGCTGCGTACATGCTGTGGGATTACTGCTTCTCATTTCTGGATGAGAGTGCTGGTCGCATAAGATGGCAGGGACCAGATGAGCGGCATGAATGGGGGGCGCATACGGCGGCAGGCGCTTCTTCCCGAGCAGCTGTTCCCCAGCCTCATCAACTTACGCCAATGTGGAATGTGGCTCATCACTGGTGGCGAAGACACCCCGTGGCTAGGATACAACGACAAACAAGAGCACGAGGGCCGTGAACGGAATGACACTAATTTGAATGCGATAGATCACTGAGCGCGCAACAACGCAATTGCTCTTCACGCTTCAGTGGCACGACATAGTACCAACTGCACTTATAGCAGTCCAAGCAAGCTGTGCGTTGAGTCAAGCACCGGCTGCAGACTGCAGAGCGGCGATCGGGCCGCTTACAAGCGGTCTTATATTATGCAGCACTGATGGATTGACAGGTTCCCTGATACTTGCGTTGTTGCGCAGCAGGCATTTCTGACGGTGTGCTGCAATAGCTATGCTATGCAGCAGCGCGTATCATACACGCTACCAGGACTCAGCAAGGCTGGAGAGTCAACACCATTCCCGCAGCAGCAGCCGCAGCTGCAGCAGCAGGGGCATCAGAGCAGCAGCACAAGCTAGTACTGCATGGATCCGAGCTATGCCAGCCTGCTGGTGCAGGTGCGTCAGCGCAGTTGCACTGACATAGTGCACAAGGGTTAGGTTTGGCGTTGTTTCTTGTTGCGTTGCGCTGTGCTGTGCTGTGCTGTGTTGTGTTGTGTTGAGTTCAGTTGAGTTGAGTTGTGTTGATGTGTGAGGACACCGTGTCGCGACTCCAAGTGCGTGACGACCCGTGCCATGGTCATATAAAGTCCTTTTAAAGACAAAACCTTGCCACTCCCACTTGCTGCGTCACTACGGCAGCGCTACATGCGCGCTAGCCGCGTGAGCAGCGACGATGACAGCAGCCCGCGAGCCAGTCCTCCTCCCCAGCGTGCGTCCGTGCCCAGGGGCCCGGCTCGGCAGCAGCCGCCGGCTCACCGCCCTAGCCGTGCGCCTAGGGATGCCGATGGAATCCCCAGGCCACCTTCGCCACCCGACGCCAGCCGTTCACCATCGCCGTATGCCCACCTGCGCGCCTTGCGTGCGTCGGAGGCCGCTGCTCACCTCGCAAGAGCGAGCAGCGCCGACGTCGCCAGCCCGCCGCCGCGGCCTCAGCTGCAGCCCGTGCAGCGGCAGCCGTCGGCACCCAGCTCAATTATTGATCGGCGTGCGACAGAGTTGGCCGAGAAGCTGTATGGCCGTGCCCGCAGCCCAACACTGCCGCCAGGCGCAACTCGCGAGCAGCACAGTACCAGCCGCGCTTCCGCGGCAAACACGTGGCTTGACGGAGGCCGGACGCAGCGCGGCGGCTTTGCAGATGCTCAGCGCGCCAGCTTGGGCGGCGGGCGCAGCTGGCCGCCGAACAGCACGCAGGGCGGTCCTGGCCCGCATCACTTTGCGCAGCAGCCGCTGGCCAGGCACGACGATGGTTGGGGCAGCAGTTTGGACGATGTCTTGCAGCCTGCGGGTGCTCCCGCACCACGCAGCACGTCGCTGGATGCTGCCGCAAGGCTGCAGGACATCGCAGCATCAGCAGAAGCTATGATATCACGCGCCCGCGGGCCCGTTGTTGCTGGCAGTGGCGGAGCGGGTGTGCGGGAGCCGACGGCGGGGCGGCAGCGGCTGTTGAGCAACGCAAATGCGGGCGGCGGCAGGGGACGGGTTTTGCCTGGGTACGAGGGGGGCATGGATGGGGGACCCCCAGGCTCCCCGGGCATGCCGCCGCCCGACTCGCAGATGGCAGGCGTCGCTGCACGCCAGAGCAGGGCAAGGGGCGTGTCCGGCAGCAACATGGGCGGAGCGGGCGGAGGGGCCAGCAGCAAAAGCAGCAGCAGCAGCGACGAGGGGATGGCCGGCGCGCTGCAGGGGCTTCGTGGATACACGGGCGGCTCGAGCGGCGGCTTTCGCAGAGGCGGACGAGCCCAGCCTGCCGATACCGCGGAGACGCACTCCCCCATGCAGCGGCGCGACCTGCGGCGGGCCACAGCAGCTGCCGCGCCGACAGTGCCGCCGCTGCTGGGGACCGTGCGGACGCCGCCCGCCCCTGGCGAACGCACGCCGCTCGGTGGGGCGCGCCGACGTGCAGCCAGCGCGGCTGTCGGGACAGAGTCTGCGCGACATATGCAGGAGGGCCTCGCGGCGGCAGCGGCGGCAGAGCTTAGGCAGCGGCGCTCCCGGGCAAGGGGGAGGGAGCTCGGGACATACGTGCCCGCCTCCAGCGGCCAAGCGTGGGAGGGGCGCAGAACGCCGCAGATCTTCGGCACCGCCGGCCGCGCCGGTGGCGATGGTCGCACCGGGGCGGCTGTTGGCGGCAGCAGTAGCAGCAGCAGCAGCAGCAGTTCTGACAGCGAAGAGGGTCTGCAGATGTGGGCGGAGGTGCAGCGGGCTGCAAGGTGACCGCGCAGAGTCTCGGGGCAAACAAACGGCCATTTGAAATGCAGGTTACCGTATTTGCTTGCTGCAGCAAGCCGTGCATGGCATGCAGCCTGTGCAGCACCGCCCCACACACGCCGTGGACCTTTACAAACACATTCGTGACCATGCAACGCATCTGAACCCGCAAAGGTTTGGCTGGTCCAACGGAGATGCCAGTGATGGCGCCGTCCGCCGGCAGCCCAGCCCGCCGGGCCACCGCTACCCCTCACCTGACGGCTTGCCGCCCAACTCCCGCTGGATTTCTTGGTACGAGGACGATGGGGGCGGGGGCGCAGCCCGAGGGCAGCCACGGGGCCGGAGGCCGGCCAGTGCGTCCCCAGCAGCCGCCGGCCGCGGCAGCAGCAGCGGCAGTCCGCCCAGGCTGCATTTCAGGATTTCCGACAGGCCCGGCGGCGGCGTCGGCAGCGACGAACCGCGGCGGCCGGCAGCAGGCTGGCAGCCCGGCCAAGGCCGCCACAGGGCGCATGGCATGCAGCCAGCAGAGCCTTTTGCAATCCAGACGTTGGCACTGGCCATAGGCACCGGCAGCGGCGGCGTTGCTCGGGGCCAGGAGCCAGCGGGTGACCGGGTGAAGCGGCAGCTGCTACGCGAGAGCCTCAGCCAGCCATCCACAGAGGCAGGTCGGCCTGGCGCAGAGGCAGGCCCCTGGGGCCGATTCGACAATGCCGTGCAGCGCAGGCCTGACGGCGACAGCTGCGGCGTCGGCAGCGGCGCAGGCGGCGCTTCCGATGACGGTGCAGCGTCGCTGAGCTTCGCGCCGTGCCGTGGGCGGGGCTCAACCCCGTCCAAGCACCCCGGGTTTGCCCAAAGGGGCGGCGGCGACACGAGTAGGAGCGCATCCCCGGCCGCCACCGAGCGCCTCGCGGCTGCGCGGCGCGCGGCGGCTCTCATGGCGGGCTCCCCGCGCGGCGGGCGCGCGGCCTCCCCGGGCTCTGCTCTTCGCAAGTGGCGCCGCGCCAGCGAGCGCGGCAGGGAGGCGTCCGCGGCCGGCGAGGGGCCGCTGCCGTGGGCGCGGGCGGCGCGGCGGGGTCGGTCGCCGCCGGCAAGGAGCTTGATCGCGGTGGGCAGCGGCTCCAAAGCGCTGGCAGAGGAGGGGGACCACCGCACGCGGCTGGACGCGCTGCTGGGCAGCATCAAGCACGCGTCAGGTGGGCGCGGCGGGCGCTGGGGCCTCCATCCGTCCGTTGCTGTCGCGCTTGCATAATGGTCTTGTAGGCGCCCGCTTGCGGTTCGATGGTATCTGCAGGGCTGCGTCGCACCTGCACCATCCCGACTGCTGCCGAGTAGCCTGTGAATGCACCATCTCCTGCCCTGCCCTGCCTCATCTTATTTCAGCCCGCGTCGCCCGGCCGGGATCAGCGGCGCCCGTCTTTGAGGCCTCAAGCCTCGCCCGCAACGTCAGCCCGTCCCGCCGGAGAAGCGCCAGCTCACCCCCTTCAGCCTGGCACGCTTGGGCGAGCGGCGGGGGCGCCGGCAGCCCCCGCGCGGCCCCCTTTGATGGGAGCCGCAAACCCGTCTCCGCCGGCGGCCACTCCAGCCCTCGGCTGTCGTCCACGGCGGCCGCCCGCGCCGCCGCGCGTGAGCTCGCCGGCAGTCGCGACGGCATGCCGCCGCCGCCGCCGTTGCCACTGCCGGCAGCGGCGCCGGCGTCGAATTCTGCGCGCAGCAAAGGCGCGGGCGCCGGCCGCGCGGGGCAGCGCTATGGCACGCCACGTGACCCGCGGCCAGATGCTGCTGCGGCGGACTGGAGCCAGCCCTGGGGCGCTGATCGGCCCTACACAGCGCGGCGCCCGGAGGATACGGGCGACCTGGCTGTTGGTGGCGAGTATGCTGCTGCGCTGGCTGTGGGGCCCGCGCCGACTGACATCTCGACAGCTAATGCGTGGATTGGGGCGCCGGCGGCGCAGCTGCGGCGGCCAGCGTGGCCCCTTGGTGCACCCTCAAGCCCTACAGCTGCTGCGCGAGAGGAACACAATGCACAGCAGCAGCAGCAGCAGCAGCGGCACTATGAACGGTCCTCCCCGACATCCCAGCTTAGCCCCCTTACCCGGCCGCTGGCCGCCTGCCAGGCTGACGCAGAAGCACACCCTATCGCTGCCCGTTTTGACGCTGACGGGGCAGCAGCAGCACCAGCCCGGGTGTGGACACCAGCACGAGGGGCCAAGGGCAACTCGCGGCCGTCCCTTATCCCCGTTGGCGATTTGATGGGTTTCCTGGAGGCATGGCAGCAGCAACATCGGCAGCAGCAGCAGCAACAGCAGCCGCCGCAGCAGCAGCAGCCGCAGCAGCAGCAGCAGCAGCCGCAGCAGCAGCAGCAGCAGCAGCAGCAGCAGCAGGGACGCGCGGTGGTGCCACAGCGGCTGGAGGAGCACGACGAGCAGCCGCTGCTGTTGCTGGAGCAGCAGCAGCAGCAGCAGCAGCAGCAACAGCAGCAACAGCAGCACCAGCAGCAGCCCCAGAACCAGCAGCAAGAGCAGCAGCAGGTGTGGAAAAGGCAGAGGTGGGCGCCGCCAGCAATGCGAACTCAGCCGTGGCAGCCGCCGCCCCAACCGCAGCAGCAACTGCAGCAGCAACCGCAGCAGCAACCGCAGCAGCAGTTGCAGCCACAGCAGCAGAGAAAGCTGGTGGAGGACCAGGCACCAGAGCCATGGCTGCAAGCAGCATTCGCCATTCAGGGCCCATCCCAAGAACTTGGGCGTGCTGACCTGGCATCTGCGATGCGGATGGATGACCAGGGGACGCCACCAGCGCTCAAGGGATCTGTCGCCTTGCGTGAGCCCGCCAGCTCGCCTTGGGTGCGGCAGCCGACGGCGCAGCACGCGCAGGCGGCCGAGGCAGGCGCCAGCCGCGCCCCTGCCAGCCTACCTAGGGAGGCGCCTGCGCCGCCGCAGCCGGGGGTGTCTGGACCGTGCATTGACGGCCCCGGCTCCCCTCTGGCGCGAGCGTTGGCGTTTCACCCAGACACGCACGTTGAGGCCGCCGGCAGCCCGGAAGCTATTCGAGCAGCTGCGAGGAGTGCTGGGCATGCGTCGGGATCACCCATGGCCCCGGGGTGGGCGCCTCGAGCGACAGGCGGCGATGAGACAAGAGGGGATGATGACGTGATCATTGGCTCCGTGCAGCGCGGTGCGCGGCCGCCGCTGCGACAATCCGCAGAGCCCGGCAGCCCCTCGAGCCAGGCGGTCGACACGCGTTTGCGTGCCATCGCATCGGCCATGTCGCCGGTCCGCCAGCAAGCGCTGGACAGGTCGGGGCCATCCGGATATTGGGGTGGTGCAAGCGATGCCGGCGAGCGGGTGAATGGCGGCGGCTGCAGCTGCGTGAGTGCGGCTGTTTCGACGGCTGGCAACATGGATGGCCAGGTCGAGGCAGGCCAATGGGCCATTGCTGGGACCCCCGACACGTCGCCCAGGCCTGCCCCAGTGAAGCGCACCCCGGGTCCGAGCCCGCTGCGGGGCGCGCTGGCGCAGCTGCAGCTGCAACAAATCCGAGAACGGCAGTCAGCGGCGGCTGCTGAGGCTGCGGTTGTGCGAGGAGAGACAACGCAGCAGCAGCAGCAGCAGCAGCAGCAGCAGCAGCAGCCAGCGCTGCACTCCTCTCTGGAGCTTGCGCAGGCCGTCGCTGAGGCGCAGCGTGCGCCTTCCCAGCCGGCAGCAGCCATGCAGGCAGCCCGCGCGGACATTTCCTGCCCCGCGGCTGCTGCAGCAGCGGCAGCCGCTAGCACACCCGCACCAGACGGCGCAGCAGCTGCAAGTGCCGACGTTGCGATGGCAGGCATAAGCGAGGCGGTCATGAGAGCAGTCGCGCACCTGCGCCCGCGGGTCGAGGGCATCGCGGAGTCGCTGCAGCTTTGCCGTCAGGAAGCTTCGGAGCAGCTGCACGCGGCAACCACGCAGCTGCAGCAACGGCTTGACGAGCTGGAGGCGCGGCAGCAGTTCGAGGCGCAGCAGACGGCGGCGCTGGGAGAGCTGCAGAGGAGGGTGGCAGCCCTGGAAGCTGGGCAGCAGCAGCTGCAGGAGCAGCAGCAGCAACAGCAACAGCACGTGTCTGGCAGCCTGAAGGATGTTGTCGCGTTGACGGAGGAGCGCATGGCGGCCCGGGTGGCGGCCGAGGAGCAGCTGCATGCTGCGTTGGAGGAGGATCGACGCGCACTGGAGGCCCGGCTGGCTGGCGAGCGCGCGCGCCAGTGGGACGAGCAGCACCGGCTGAGAGGGGAGCTGCGTGAGGAGCAGGCGCGGCACTTGGAGGCGCGCCTGGAACAGCACGTTGAGGACACCGCTGCGGCGTCCGCAGCTGCGGCGGCAGCCGGGGACGCGCAGCGAGCCGGCCGCTCAGACTCGGAGGGGGGTGGCGGCAACACAGAAGCTACCGAGCAACGGCTGGACGGGCTGGAGTTCAAGGTGGCACAGTTGCAGCTGGTGGTGGACGAGGCGGCAGCAGCCAAAGGCGATGGAAACCCCTCGGCCACGGACGAGCAGCGGCGGCTGGCGTGGCAGCAGGAGCAGCAGGGGCGGCAGGTGGCGGCGCTGCAGCGGGAGCTGCATGAGCTGAGGGGCGAGGCGGCGGCGCTGAGCACTGGCGGCGGCGGGCGCGGCCTCCAGACGCCTGGCGATGGCACTGGGCGCAGCAGCGGGGCAGAGGTCAGTTGGATTAATGCACGGCAGTGGGTGTTGCCTCTTGGTAGCCTTGCGGCTGCTTGCTGATATGCATATTGGAGCTGATGTCACAATGCTGTTATGACAATCGTTATGTATGCGAAGTGCTGTCGTCATCTCCCCCCTCTTGTCCCCTAAAAAACATGCAGTTACGCATCCTCCTCCTGCCACCTCCAGAGCATATCTTTGCGGGTGACGGCGCTGTCAGAGGTGTGCGAGGCGATGGCGAGCCAGCTGGCAGAGTGCTACGCGGCGACTGCCGCGCAGCTGCCAATGCGGCTGGCGGAGGTGGAGAACCGCGTGCAAGCAACAGCACAGACAACGGCGGATGTTGTCAAGGTGTGTTTAATGAACTCTGAGTGTTTGAGAGTGTGTGTGTATGTGTGTTTGCACGTGTATGTGTGTGTGTGTGTGCGCGCGCGCGTGCGCACGCGTGTGCGAGCGCGTGCGTATGTGGGCTTGTGTGCGCGTGTGTATGCCTGTATGCGCGTGAGGGGCGGTGCACGTGCACTCACATGCACAAGCAGACGTGCGTGAGTGTGCGCGCGTGCATGTGTATGGTATTTGTTGAAAAGGCAAGGGGGTTGCAGATGTGTACATGCACGTGGTGCACGTATGCACACGCATGAGGGCGTGCTCAGGGCGCAGGGAACCGGTTTTGTCTGCCACTGCCGGCTGAGCTTGCACTTGGAAACCTGCACTCTACTGCTTATTCAGCAGGCTCAACAGCCTGCCGACAAGACCATGCGCCAGGGGGGGTCCGAACACACACCACACTGCGCAGTGGCCGTTGGCAATCATCCTCATCCCTGCCACCACCTTATGTTGTATTGCGCAGGTGATTGCCCAGAAGCATCAGGACATCGCGGCGTTGTTCCAAGACCTCAGATCACACCAGATCGCAATGGATGAGCGGCTCGAGGAGCTCACCAGGCGCCTCGGCAGCGTCAAGCCCGCGCCCGCGGCGCCCGCACTGCGTCGTCCGACCCGCAGCGCCGCCGGCAGCGGCGGGAGGGACGCAGCGGAAGACGGCGGCAGCTGGCAATCCGAGGGTGAGGGCGGGCGCCTGTCACAGGTGTGATGTGCGAACAAAACAACAACGAATGCTCGACCATGATATACGTTTTATGACCAGTATGCCCGCAAAGGCATGTGTCGCATTATCTTATGTGCAAGTGACTACCCATATCTTGACCCACCCTCAACACATCTGGCCCTTGCTGTGGGAATGCAAGCATGGACTGGACGTTGCCGCGTAGTAGGGAGGGCCCCTGTCAGGGCCTTGTTGTTGTAAGAAGGGTGATGGCGGCCGCCGGGAGCGACACCGCAGTGGCACTAAAGCCAGGCGAAAGCGATACTGGGAGGGCACCCGTCGCGCACGCATTTGTAATGCGTACCACTAACAACAGCAGTAGGCAGGAAAAAGTTTGCCTGTGGGATTCCCCGTAGTTTGCGCTGGCATAGTCTACATACGCATATACGCCTGTATACGCGTGCACACATGTACAGGTTGACCCACGCGTTGCAGCGCGGTGAGGAAGCAAAACCCACGCCCCCATGGCGTTGAACAGAGCTGTTGCGCTGTGCACATGCTGCAAACTCGCAAGCAAGGAGCGCCCTGAAGCCTGCAGCACGCACCCTTCACCCTGCCATTGCGTAAACATGGCCTCCATATAGCCCAGGGTGCAGCAGCAGCCCAGACAGCCGCCAGAACAGCACCACGCCGGCCGCGGTCGCCACCAGCAGCACCGGCATGCCCCTCAGCCGCAGCGCCCCCATCTCCGCAAAAGGCGGCACGCCCAGCGCATTGCAGGCAGCGTGAACCAGTACCGGTGCGAGCGCGTGGCCTGTGGACAGAAAAATCCACGTGGCGAGCCAGCCAAACATCGTTGTGTAGACGAATTGGAAGAGCACCTGCAATTGATGGGGCCGGCGCGGTCCACGATCAGTGTGTGAGGGGTGCCGCGGCGCCCTGTCGCTGCGTGCATGCTGTTGCAGCAAGCAGCCGTAGTTGCCCTTCTGCGCTGCCCAAACTGCGCTGCCATCGGTCCTGATGTCCTGACCTCCCTCCTGCTCCTGGGTGAGGTCGATGCTTAGCTGTTGCAGCCGTGCTTGTGGGATGCGGGTCTCGCCCTTGGCGTACCACTGGTTTTCCCTGGCACGCAGCCACGCACCACGGCAATCGCCTGGTTCATTGCAAATCCCTGCACGTGCGTCAGCTCCCTCAGATGATGCAGGTGGGCGCTGGCAAAGAACAGCGGCGTGCACAGGATGATGGCGAGACGCGGGACGCCCTGTTTGGGGTATTGGTGGCAATGGGGCGGCGTGTTTCAAGGCAGACAGTGGGGGCTCACAGCAGCACCAGCGCGCCCACATGCAGCTTTGGTTGCAGCAAAGGGCTATCTGCAAGAGTGTGGTGGGGCAGACAGGAAAGCTGCGCGAGGACAGCCTGCGAGGCAGCAGCAGCAGGTGTGCACTGACCTGCTCGACCCAGCTCACCGCAAGCCACAACAGCGGCACCATGCAAGCCCTAAACACCCACTCCTCAGCCGCCGGCGCGATCATGAGATCCCGGAGCAGCTGCAGCCGCACTGCAGCCGCCCCGCCACCGCTGCAGCCGCCGTCGAGCGCCTGCCTGATCGCCGCAAACGTCGGGTGTGAATCTCGTGCGGCGTGGCTGGTGGCCAGGTGCAACAAGGGCCCCAGGTACAGCAAGGCAAGTACCAGTAGAGGGAGGGCGGCGGCGGGTGCTGCGCCGTCAAGCCGCAGGCCGAGGAGCTCGAGGGTGCCAGCCGCTGGCCGCTCCGAGGTTGGCGCACGCTGCGGATCGGAGTGAGCGTCAGGGCAATCCAGCGGGCAATTGCGACGCTCGGTCAGCGCCTAGGGTTAGTGGGGAGTAAGCATGGAAACTTGTGGAACCGTTAGTCGAGGCGTATGCAAGAAACAGCATGCCCACCTGGGCGTCGAAGAAGGCGGCGGGCAGCCAGGCGACCGCGCTCACGCAGGAGACACTGACAATGCGGCGGATGATCACAGTTGGGTGCTGCCGGCCGCCCGGATGGGGACGCCACACGTACAAGGACAGTACGTAAGATACCGAGACAGCCCAGCACGCGGCTGCAGCTGCCCAAAGTGGTATCATAGGCTGCTGCTTTGACATTGATCTCGTTCCAGCAGCTGCAGCGGGAAACCGGTGTGATCATTTGAGCTGCATAATAGTTATTTCAGGCAACGTGATACTTGTGGTGCGCGACCCAGCATACGTCAAAGCAGCTCGCATTTTCCGACAAGCTCCGAGTGCGGCAGTCTTGCAAGCATATGCCTTGAACTGCTGAGCTGTACTTGAAGATGGGATTCAGAAAGGGTGATCTTTCAGGCCATGCACTTGACCGGCTCCCAGGGTGGCACAGCTCGCGCCGGTGCAGCGTGGTGCGGGCAGGTGGTGGTGGTGCAGCTGCTGTGGAACCGCAATGGTGCACAACGAATGCACGGCACTGCCGACACACCTGTGCCAAATTCTTACTTTGTTTCGCTCACGTCCATTCGCTGCGCAAGGCGCCATAGCTCTACCACACCAAGCGCGCCCACAGAAAGTGATCTGCCGTGCATACGAGCTCTTGCATACGCGCATCTGGGAAATTAGATGATGTGTATCGAGAGGCACTAGGAGGCAGCACCGATTAGATCAGCCGGACGAAGTATTCCAAACGCAGCTCCAGCGCAGGTGCGGGAACTGGTGTATGCACAAGGCTCTGTCTGCGTCCTCAAGAGGCATCGGAAGCTTATAACGGATGCCTGGATGCCTGCGTCGTGGTGTGGGGCATCGCGCTGCCTGATCGATGCATGCAGTCGCACCAACCGGCTTCCTCCTGCGTCTACTCAGGTGGGCTTGGCATTGCGCTGCTGCTGCCGCCGCGGCCACTGGCAGTTCCGCTTGGGCACAGTGTGACGGCTCAGGCAGCGTGCAGCCGGCAGCCCCCCGAGAAGCGGCGCCGCGCCCGTCCCCGACGCCTGGGCGGCGCGACCGCGCCCGTGTGGCGGCGGCATGCCCCTTAGCATCCTCGACAACTTCTACCTATCAGATGAGGAGCTCGAGAACAGCCCCAGCCGGCAGCATGGCATTGACAGGGAGACGGAGACGACGCTGCGGGTCTACGGGTGCGATCTCATCCAGGAGGCCGGCATCCTGCTGCAGTTCCCGCAGGCGGCAATGGCCACCGGGCAGGTGCTGTTCCACAGGTTCTACTGCAAGCGCTCAATGAAGGACTTCAACGTGAAGGTGGGGGTTGCGGAGGGCAGGGCACAGGAGGGTGTTGGTGTGGCTGTTGCTGAACGATAAAGGGGGTGGGGGGCGAGCTCTGGCCTGTGGCAGAAGTTTTGAGGGATTTGTAGATTTTAGAAAGCGGCGGCGCCCGTCAGCGTTTGCTCGGAAGAGCGATGTCAGCGCCGTGCCGCCACACTCTCCTGTGTGCGGAGCGACAAGGTGCCTGCAGCATCCCCTTGCAACTGCAGCGCAGCGGCCCCCACACCAGGCCGCGCCGTCAACCGACCCCCGGGCCCTCCCGACCGCCTTGGCCCCTCAGAAAGTGGCGGCCACGGCGCTGTGGCTGGGCGCTAAGCTGGAGGAGGTGCCGGAGGTGTCGCAGCACCCTGAGAAGCTGGTGCGCAAGGTGCTGGTCACGGTGGACCGCATCTGCTCGCGGCGGGAGGACGCAAAGCCGTCGCTGCTGGAGCTGTCGTCAAAGGTGGGTGTGTGTGTGGTGTGTGTGTGTGTGCGCGCGCACGCACGCATATGTGTGCGCACGCGTGTGGAAGGGGGGGCTGCTTACGGCAGCGCCGGCTGCCAGGGGTTGCGATGGGGGGGAGTCGCATATGCGTTGCCTGGAGTATTTGTCGTGTCCTGAGCGGCGGTGCGACACCGCGCGCCCACACCTGATGCGGTTCGCTGCCGGCGCGGAGGCGCGCGCGTGGGCGTGAGCATGTGGCGGCTCATGGTGTCGCAACCTTTCCTTGCGGCTGCTGGGCGTGCGTTTCCTGGGGATGAAACATTCAGACTGTCTTCTCCCCTTGTTGGCTCGGTCGCTTTCAGGCCTGAGGAAGGCCCGACTATCCCCCGCTCTGCCCTTTACACAGCCAAACCTGCCATGCCCCCGCGACCATGTCGGATCCGCCACCCACCCGCATGCCAACCTCAACCCTGCTCCCACCGTCACCCCCACCAAAACCAACACCCTCATCCAACCACAGGCGTACGCCTCATTCCGCGAGGCCCTGGTGCGCTACGAGCGGGAGATGCTCAAGGCCTTCGGCTTCATAACGCACGTGCACCACCCCCACAAGCAGATGCTCAACTACTGCCAGGTCATACGCGCCGACACGGCGCACCACGCGCTGATGCAGGAGGCGTGGAGCATCGTGAACGACAGGTGCGTCTGCATGTGTTTTCTTTGTGTGCGTGCACACATGTGTGTGTGTGTGTGTGAGAGAGTGTGTGTGTGTTTGTGTGCACACGCGCTCGCGGCTTTGTGTTTGTGTGTGTGTGTGTGTGTGTGTGTGTGTGTGTGCGTGTGTGTTTGTGTGTGGGGGGGGGAGGCGGTGCACGGCTGCCACTTGAATGTCACTTCAACGAAGGAGGCTTACACGTGATCCATCCAGATGTGTGCGGTGTATTCTATCAGCGGTCGGGTGCTGTGATGACTGATTACCTTAGGATCGACTCCTGAATTCAAGCCATGTCGACACAACCTATTCATACAGCAACCTCTGAGTCCCGACCCGCCGCGTGTGTGTGTGCGTGTGCGTGTGTGTGTGAGGAAGGGGAAGGCGGTGCGCGGCTGCAACTTGTATGTCACTTCAACGAAGGAGGTCACACATGGTCCATTCAGAAGTGTGATGTATTCTATGAGCGGTCGGGTGCTGTGATGACTAATCACCTTAGGATCGACTCCTGAATCCATCTATGTCGAGACAACCTATTCATACAGCAACCTCTGAGCCCCGACCTGCTGCCGCGGCCCCCAAACCTGCACGCCCTCTTTTGGGGGTCGCCACCCGTTGCCCCAGCATTACATCTTCAACTGGGGCGGCGACTTGAGCTGCATCTCAAGTAGACCAAGCGCAGACCAACGCACTGGCACTCCACACTGCCTGACGACTGAACCCAACGTGACCACACCCCTTCGGTGCGCAACCCTCCTGCCGTCTCCCCCAGCCTGCGCACCACGCTGTGCCTGCGATTCCGGCCCCACGTCATCGCCTGCGGCGCCATCTTCTACGCCGCGCGCCGCCTGCACGTCGCGCTGCCCGAGGAGCCGCCGTGGTGGCGGGTGTTTGGCGTGGAGGAGGCGGGGATGTTTGAGGTCGTAAGGGTCATGCACGAGCTGTACCAGCGGCCAAGGGCGGAGCACATCCCTGTGTTCAGGCACATCCTGCCCAGCAAGCCGCCGACGCCCGTGCTGTCGCCGGCGCCGGGCGCGGAAAAGCGCGGCGGGCCGCTCGACGGGGCGTCGGCGGAGCGCGGGGCCGTGCCGGCGGCGCCGGTGGCGGCGGCGGCGCTCGCGGCGGGGTTGGGCGGCGCGGAGGGTGGAGGCGGAGGCAGCGCGCCGCGGGCGCCGACCAGCATTGGCGGCGGCGGGGCGCCGGTGGCTGTGGCTGGGGGCGGCGGCGCGGGCGGCGGCGCAACGGGGACGCCGGGCAGGGCTGAGGACGGCGCCGGTGCCGTGGATGCGGCGACAGCGACTGACGTGAGCTCGCAGCGCAGCTGCAGCGTGCTGACTTATTGCGCTGCTGGCCCGCTCTCAGCAGGCGCTCAATCGTGTTGTGGCAGCGCTTTATACCAACGCGCAAGCATCCCCTTGCCCTCCGCCCTCCGCCC
>NW_014012229.1:0-762 GCF_000611645.1 Monoraphidium neglectum
GGCGTGGTCACCCACATCGTCAGCCAGCCGGCCCCCTGCCCCGCCGAGCTGCTGTCACTGCTCGCCGCCTGCTCAGCTCCAGCTGGCGGCGCCGACACCAAAGCGAGGGGCGCCCCTCTGGCGCGCCAGAGCTCGCTGTCGACTGTGGACGGCTGCTGCACTGCCGAGTGCGCCGGCAGCTTCAAGGCGGTGGGTATGCCAAACCCACGAGCTCACAGGCCAAGTGCCGTCAATGTATTGCAAATCCTGCATTGTTTTGGCTGAGCGCTGGGCAAGCAGTGTGTCACGCTGTTGCAGAAGGGAATACTTCCCAGTAAGAGGTCGGTCCCAGGGCAACAACTTTCTTCCCCACCGCTCACACTCTTGCTCCCACTCACCCACCCTGGATGTGGACACCCCACCCATGCGTCCAGGCCGTTGGTTCTGGGTGCTTCACGCGCTTCACTGCCAACATCTGTGGCAATGCCACGTCAGCAGCCAAGTTCAAGGCCGGCTTGTGAGTGGCCTCTGCCCTCATGCCCGCAGCCGTCTGTTTGGGCCGCCTTTGCTTTTGCAAATGGAATGAGGGGATTCTGAGCAGCGCTGCAGCGGATGTGTCATGCGGGACTGGATGCAGGCCAGATCTGCTGCCAACTGAAACCTCCTGCCATCAGCCGCCTTGCCTGACATCGGGCCTTGTACCTTGTTGTGTTGTGTTGCTGAAAACGCGCTTTGCTGGTGGTGCAAATGGCCCGCTTCAATCAGCGCCCTCCCTCTTATACC
>NW_014012229.1:1549-15305 GCF_000611645.1 Monoraphidium neglectum
CTTCAATGCCGCGCGGCGCTGCGCAGACTTCGAAGCCGTCTGCCCCCCAGCCACAGATGCCGGCGCCCTCAATGCCACCAGCACCAGCGCCGCGCCGGCGGCGGCACCCGCGGCGCCGCAGCGGTTGTTCACGCAGCCTGCGCCTGGCACATTCGTCCCGTACGAGCCGCCCGCCTCCCCACCTGCCGCGTATGCGGCCCCTGATCTTTACTACTTCGACGGCGCCAACTACCGGCCATGGCAGCAGCAGCTGACGCTCCCCCCCGTGCCGCCGGCGCCCGCGGCGCAGCCGGCCACCTCGTCACGCGGCCCGCCGCCCCCGGGCGCGCCCGGCGGGCCGCCGCTGTACGAGGAGACCTCTCAAGGCATGTTCTCCCGCTGGGCGCCGCCGGCCGGCGCGGCGGTCGGGTCGCAGCCCAATGTGACGCTGTACCTGCGCAACGAGACCACTGGTGTCTTCCAGGTCCTCTTCGACCCTGCCCTGGCCGTTGCCGCGCACAACAGCAACTCCACCGGCGCTCCCTCCAACGCCGCCGAAGACGCCGCCGACCGCAGCGGCGGCGCGCCGGCGGCGCCGGGCGGCAACGCGACGAGCAGCAACGGCAGTGAGGCGACAGCGTGGAACCCGTACGGTACGCCGACGCCCACGCCACAGCTCTATACTCTCGACGCATCCAAGGGGCAGTACACTCCGTACACCATTGACCCCAAGGCTGACTTTCTGCCCAGGCGAGCGCTACGTGCTGCAAGCTTCCAGGGCCCGCCTGAGGGAGGGCCGGCGCACGTCCCAATGCACCATCTGTGAACACCACCAAACTCAAACCTGCCTCCGCTGCCACCTGAAAACCGTGCGCACGGCTGCCTACATCACATGCTCTGACACCCATCACCTGATCAAGTCACGACTGATCTGACTCCAACCTCTGATCTTGCACCCACCCCCTGATCTTCCCGGAGTGCGTGCTGTCAGCTCTGCACTCACCTAACCTTATTACACCCCTCCGACTCCCTGCAGGCTCTACGTGCGTGATGCGGCCAGCAGCGCCGAGCGCGGGCAAGAGGCGTTCAAGGAGTGAGCAATGGCGGCAATGTGACATGATGATGCGGTTTGGGCTGCTGGATTGCAACGTCAAGTATTCACATGCACCCCTGACTTGCGATGGATGAGCATGGGGTATTCACACACACACAAACACACATACACAAACACACACACACAAACACACACACAGCATACAATCACACACAGCATAACAACAAGCGTCCACGCGCGTCAAATGTGTGTGGCCAGCATACATGGCTACTGCAGTCGCAAGCATATCTGGTTTGCAAGTCACTTCTTCAAATCACCCTCCCCTCAAACCAACCTCCCCTCCGTGCCCGGCGTTCCCCGCCCTCCCATCAACCCCAGGTACTACCCAGTCCCTGGGCAGCTCTTCTGGGTGCCCTCCCAAGCCTCAAAGGCCCCCCTCGAGACAGCCGTGGCCCTGAGGCTTGTGCCCTGCCTGCCGCTCGGCTCCAAGCCCACCCAGCCCCTCGGCCGCGACGTCGGCGTACTGCCGGCCTGCCCCGGCAATGCGTTCTGGCAGGATGGGCACTACCTCTTCACAGCACGCACCGCGGCGCGGCAGGTGAGCCGGCCCGCCGGGGCTCCCGTGTTTTTGCAGATGCGTGCGTGTGCGCCTGCGCAGCGGGCGGGATTGCCGAGGTGGTGGATTGCGCTGCTGTGATGCGTCCATCCGGCAGCTGAATGCGAGTGGAGACACGAAAAAGGCAAATCCAGCACTCAGTCACGATCTGCCGACCATTTGATTTACTGCCACTTGGCTTATGCGAATGTTTGCGTCTAAAACTACTCTCCCCTTCTCTCCTCATAGGTCGGCGCCTCCGCCCCTGCGAGCGAGCCCGCATTGCCTTCTGCCGCGAACCCGCTGTCGCCTTCCCCCACCCAGCCACAGTCAGCGAGCAACACCAGCGACGTAGCCGCAGTGCCGGAGAGTGGGGGCCCGTTCCTGCCGCGCGCCCATGCAGGCAACGCTGCAGCAGCACCAGAGGGCTCCGCGCCGCCGGCGGCCACAGGGAGCGGCGCTTCTCCCCAGCAGCCCAGTGTCAGCGTCAGCGTCGACGTGGGTACCCCAAGCTCTCCAAACGATGACGCCGACGCAGAAGACTGGTTGTCTTCGCAGCCCCGCCGGTTCCCTGGCGCAGGGGCAGGGGCGTTCGGGGGCTTCTCGATGCCCCCGATGCCTTGGTATGGCCCGCCTCCTGCGCCGGAGGGCTTCGTCATGGCGGAGGGAAACCAGTTTGCTGGCCAGGTTCCCGGCAGCTTCCCCACTGCCTCGCTGTTCAGCGGGCAGGACGGGCTCCTGGGCATGGGTGCTCTGTTTGGCAAGGTCCTCGGGAAGGGGTTTGCCGGCAAGGGCGCGTTTGGCAAGGGCTTCGAGGGCGGCGTCCCCGGCGCGGCGAGCGGCGGGCCGGCCGCCCCGCCCGGCCAAGCCCGCGCGCCGGCCGGCGCGCGCACCGCCGCCGGCGGCCTTGGCGGCAGCTTTGTTGGCAAGGGAATCGCAGGCTCCAGCTACGCGGGCGACGACTTTGTCAGCAGCAGCCTCGCTCTCCCGGGCTTCAGCGGCACTAGTTACGCCGGTGACGACCGGGTGACCAGCAGCTTCTCGCTGCCCGGCCTGTCCGGCACCAGCTGGGCCGGCCCCGGCCTGAATGTTGGCGCCACGCTCAACGGCAATGGCTGGTCGTGGCCGCCGGCCGCGCCAGCCGACAACGGGTACACCTGCCCCGACTGCCGGCCCGCCGTCACCGCGTTCACGCGGCTGGTCAACGCCAGCGTGGCCGGTTACACCTACGACGAGGCGTCCCTGGAGGACTTTTGCGAGGCGTACTACGAGGCCACCGGTGACGAGTGAGTGACACTGGGTTACCTTCCTAGCCACCTGGCGGCGGATGGCAACCCAAAGATGTTATTGGTTTGCCAACAGCACGTCGCGCCACGGCCTTTTCAACAGGGGAGATACTTACTGCCAGGCGGCCGCTGCTGCACTGCACATGGCGCCGTCCCGCATCCATGTTGCATTTTGCTGGCGTTGTTCATACCTCATTGCCAACCCCACCCACCTTCCCCCGAGCAGCAGCGACTGGAGCGCAAGCGGCGACGACGGCGCCGCCGCTGGCGCCGGCGCCGCCCCAACTGCGGCCCCCGCCGACGCCTGCGCGGCCTTCTCGCCGTTCGCCTGCCCCGCCGACAAAGGCTGCGTCGCCGCCAACCCCTGCACTGTCCGCCAGGAGCGCCGCCCCGACCAGGCACTGTGCTCCTTCCTCTCTGCCGGCGCCGCCGCCTGCTCCCTCGCGCCGGAGTGCGCGTGGCTGCCCGACGCGCTCGCGGCAGAGGGGCCGAGGGCGCAGCACTGCGTTGATGCATACCTGGCAGTCCTCGACCAGGGCCCCGGGGCCGTGGACGGGCCCGCTGCCTACTGCAGGGCGACCCAGGGGGAGGACTGCTCCGAGCTGTGCCTGGCGCTGCTGGGGACGGGCCTGGACTCCCTGCTGTCGCCGCTGCTGCCGGGTGCGCGGGGTTTGGGCGTGTGTGTGTGTGTGGGGGGAGGTTTGGGTTTAGGGGCGGGGCCTGGGGCTGTGAAAGGAGGGAGGACTCCAGGGATGCCGCCTTTGTGGGCAGCTCTGGGCTCACATCACTGTTGCAAGCAGGATCGCCGGATGAAAAGTGTGAGATTGGAGTACTCATTCACCCTTTCTGCTGCACTGCACACGCAAAGTACCACACGCACGAATAGACAAGCGCAGAATCACACATGCACACCCCAATGCGCGCACACGTCGACCACCCTCAGGCCTCTGGCCCTGCGACGCCTGCGCGACCTGCCTGCGCGGGGCCAACGCGAGCCTGGCGCTCATCGCCGGGACCAACAGCAGCGCTGACGCAGCCCTGGCCGTCTACAACCAGTGCCGCGCCCAGCTGTCCGGCACCCCGCTCTCCGCGGATCAGCTGGCAAAGGTGTGTTCCGGCGGCAAGGCCCGAATCTGGGTCAACGCTGCATTTTCCCCCGCATGTTGTTCAGCAAGCAAAGTGAACGCTGTGCCCTGCCTGTGTTGAAACAAGCTGCCAGCAATACCTGGGCAGGGATCCACATCCCCAGCCCTGCCAAGAAAGCCGACCTTACGTCCATTTGGACCAACCCCTGCCCCCGGTGCATAACCCCCCCAGGGCAAGTGCAAGGCCAAGGTCGAGCTCAAGTGCGCCTCTGCCGGCCGCAGGAACACATGCATCCTCAACCAGGACTGCACCTACGAGTGAGCGGGCCGACGGTGACGTCAGCGAGGCAGACGGGGACGTCAGCAGGGAACCCTGCGTGGCCGGGCCCGTTGGCTGCAGGAGCCCGCGCGCGCAGCTTACGCCTCACTGCTGGTTCCCAGGCGAGCTATTATTATGATTGCGTCGGCGAATGTAGCCCCAACATTCACAAGACATGCCTTGCGGCGGCTCCGGCTCCGTTGCAATCCCGCTCGCCCACTGCCTCTTACTGCCAACCAGCTTCCTGGGCAAGTGCACATCAATGGACGACGCCTACTGCCGGACCGTCGTGTGGGAGCCGCAGCGCACCGTCTGCAAGGCGCGCGCCGTGTGCCGCCAGGTCGCGTCGCAGCCCGCGGCGTCCACCGCCGAGGGCGCGTGCGCGCTGACTGGCCTGTGCCCCGAGCAGTCCGAGGGCGCCGCCGCCAACGCGACGGCAACGGCCACCTGCGATGCGTGCGTCCGTCGCGCGAGGCGGGAGCTCTCTGCGCTCCCAGGCGGCGACGTCTGCGCCGCTGCCGCGGCGGGCACCGGGGCGGGCGCGCCCCCGCTTGAGGGCCCGGGTGGCAGCCTGGACGGCTGCCTGGGCGTGGTGGCATCGCTGCAGCGCGGCGCGGACGACTGCCGGGACGTGGAGGCCAATTGGGGCCTTTTCCTGGCCGATCTCGAGAGCCCTGGGGAGGGTGCACCGTTCTCGGCCTTCTGCCACCAGATCAACGCTACAGGTGGGCGGGGACGCCGCGTTGGCTGTGCTGCTCGCACCTGCGCCGTCTTCCCTTCTTGGGTAGGCGTGTGTCAGGCTTGCCTGCATGCCAGATGCAAATCCGCTTCTGCCAATCAGTTCTTGCCGACGGATCAAAAAATGGCGCTCGTCGCCATTCCCATACATCAACCGCAACCACTGCCGCGCGATGGCACCGCAGCCACCTGCGACACGCGGCGGCGCGCCGGCGAGCTCATGGGCTCCTTCTTCTCGGCCGACGGCCCCTACGAGGCCTGCGCGGCGTCCTCCCCCCTGGCGCGAGACCTAATGGCGGCCGGCCGCCTGCCGCGGAGCGCGGACGGCCTGCACGCCTTCTGCGTGGAGCTGGCCGGCGCCGCGGACGATGCGGATGACATCGGCACGGCCCTGGACGTGAGCCGCGGCGGCCTCGCAGCCTTCCGTTTAGTCTTATGAGCCGCGGCCCCCGCCTCGCAGCGCCGCGCTGGTGGTGGGTGCCGCAGCGTCAGCAAGGGCGAGGGCGATGGACAGGGCGGATTGCTGCGGCAGGTGGGGAGGTTCAAGGTATGAAACCTTGCTTAATTTTGTGCCCAACCCCCTGCCTCCTGCGGTCCCAACCCTCCCCGCCAGGCGGTGAGGGACCTGTTCACTGGCGGAGCCCTCTGTGATAGCTCCAGCGACTCGTGCTGCCCGCCATCCGGCATCACACCAACCCCCGACGTGTGAGTGCATTGTTTGGGAGCATATTCAGACTGCCGTCTTGCTTCCCGTAATGATGGCGCCGTCGGCCGATGCTGCATCGGGCCTTTGCTTACCAGTGCTCATTATCGCATGTGAACGATGCGATGCTGGTGACACGTTTGAAATGACGTTGGTGGTATGCTTGCAAGGGTGTTGGGGCCCTGGCTGGCATGCAATTCGCGCTTAAGCGTGGCCACAACCTCGGACCTGCTGCCCTTGCGCTCTTGATTCGCAGGTGCGAGGGCCAGTCAACGCCCTGCCAGGCCGGCACTACTTGCAAGGTCACCCAGGACCCATGCAACGAAGCGGCCAAGGCCAGCTTCTCGCGCAGATGTGAGGATGCTGTTGCAATTTGCATCGGCCAATCATGATCATTGCTTGTGCACCGAGCGGCTGGGCTGTGCAGGGGGGGCTGGAAACCTGGCATGTTGCGTCCGCAGGATGCCGTTACTTGCCGCAGCTGGCTTAAGAGGAAGCGTTGGGCCGCGCACAGCCGAAAACCCTGAACCCTGAACCCCCAAACCCTGAACCCTCAACCTCGCCCAAACCCCACAGCCAGCACGAACGCAACCTGCGAGCCCGATACCTTTGTCGGCAACGCGACCTGCGCCTTCTTCCCCGCCAGCCCCGACCTCGCCAGCCGCGCCATCGCGGTGCTCCCGACACAGCAGCGCCCCGCTTCTGCCAATGCCAGCGGCGGCGCTGACGTCATCACCGGGATCTGCTACACACCGACCCTCTGGGACGCCTGCGCGCCGGGCGCAGCCTGCAGCTTCCCTTGGGCTGGCTCTGACCTCTGTAAGCCCATCCCAACATGCAGCCTGCCGCCATCCACCGGAAGCGGCCCGGGCTGTGGCGCGGGGGATGACAGCTGCTGCATTGCATCTGAGGGTGCCACGTTCTCGGAAGACGAGGAGGATCTGTGCCTCATCAACTTTGGTGAGTGGCGGTCTGACCGAGCGAAAGTGCAGCAGGACTACTGTGGGAACCGGCCCAGCGAGCCTTCCGGGCGTCGATGCGTGTTTCTGGAAACAAGCACAATGCAATGACGTGTGCCGCACGATGAATGGACACGGCGCGGGTGCAGCAACTGGTCTCATCATCCCACCCACCACGTCGCTCCGACGCACCTGCCCACCGCCGACAGGCCCCGCCGGCAAGGGCTGCGCCGTGCGCCCGCGCTGCGCCATGGTCCGCGACCCCTGCCGCGCCCACGCCACCCCTTGGGCCTGCTCTGCCGACCCTACGTGCCAGTACACCGCCCGCGACCCCGCCTCGCCCTTTGGCGGCCGCGCGTGCGCGACCGTCCCCGCCCTCGACAAGTGCCGCGCGGCGGCCGTCGGCGAGTGCTGGCGTGAGGGTCCTGCCTGCGCGGTCGTCGACAGATGCGTCGCCAGCGACTGCGCGGACAGCGACACGTGCTGCCCCTTCCAGGACGACCCGGCCGGCTGCGCGCGCGCGTTCCCGGCCTGCCAAACCGACGTCGGCTGCCGCCCGAGGGTGGACGCGTGCGCGGCGGCTATCGGCAACGCGACAGCGTGCGCGACGCTGCCTTACTGCAGGTGGGGCCAGGGCGGCCGCTCCGATCTGTTCCCGAGTGCTTGTGTCACCCCTTTTGAAATGGTTCCAAGGGCATGCAGAGTGTCACAGGGGACGTCGGCAGTGAGACTTGGGTCGGCCCCGTCAGTCCCCTCCCTTCCTGGCTTGCTGCCCCCCCTTGCTCCTTCTCTCTCCCTGCCTCTCTCTCTCACTCACGCACACTCTTTCTCTCGTACTCTCTCTTACTCCCTTTGACCGTCTCACACACACTTGCAAACACATACATACACATACACACACACGCACACACAAACACACACATGTGCTCACACATACAAGAACAAATCACCGCTCCCCATGCTTCCCCTTCCCCACCGCAAACCACCGCGCAGCTGGGACGCCTTCAAGGGCTGCTCCCTGGACGCGTCCAAGCACGCGTGCGCGGCCCTCGACATAGACCTCTGCCGCGGCAGCGCGGACTGCACGCCAGACTTCCAGTGCCTGGTGCGCACGATCCCGGTCACACGCCCCACACACAAGCGCCCCGCGTGTCGCGTCCGCCGCCGGCCAAGGTCATCAGCGTCAGGGTGACCGCCGCGCTCTGCAGCACACCAGCACTGCTCTGTCTGGACACGGCTACCAGCTGCGTGACGGATTCGCGCCGCCCTTCCTGCCCAATGCCTGCCCCCCTTCGCCGACGCGGACAGGACACATGCAAGATGTGCGGCGACTGCGTGGCCGCGGCGTACTCCGCCGTGTCGTCCCCAGCCAACGAGGCCTTCCTCAAAGACCCCGGGAACGCCACCCTCGGCATTGCACTCCTGGAGGTGGGGGCCGCTGTTTTTGACCTGTTGTGGCGTCTCATGCAACCGCCTGCTTCTGGAGACGCGTCAGCCAGGCGCACGGGATAGACGGGGAGGAGGGGAATGGAGGGATGGTCTGGGGATGTAAACGCCAGCAATCGTGGTGCTGGAGTCAGCGTGCCATGGGCTCGGGGTGGGCTTGCCCGCGGTGGCCCTTGGGATCAGCGCGCGGGCCCGGGACCTGGAGGGCTGCCCGCATGCAGAATTGCGGAATGACTGGTCTCGACCGCGTGATGCCGTGGCCGCAGAGGCTGCCTCGCTGATCTCTGATATTCAACTGCACAGCGTATCACGATTCGATCGGACCCCACGTCTCCCGACCTGTTGCGCTGCGCTTGCCGCGCTGCCGCAGGACGCCTGCGCGCGCAAACTGTTTGATCCCGAGGGCTGCGCCGCCGCCCTCGCCGCCGTCAAGCGCCCCGGCGGCGCCACGACGGCCCTCCGCCCTGGCGCGCTCTGCACGCTCCTGGGCTCCTGCCCCCTTGGCAGCTGCAACATCACCGACCCCTCCGCCCGCCCGGCCGGCGCCGCCGCGCCCCTGGACCGCTGCACGGCCTCCGGCACGGCCGCGGGCGCGCTGCCGCCAGGCACCAACCGCCCCGGCGCGCGCCCCCCGGCGCCGCTGTGCATGGGCACCGCGGACTGCGCCGGGAACGCCTCGGTCTGCGAGTACCCCGGCACTGACTGCGCCTTCAAGACGTGCGACCCTGAGACCGGGGCGGACGCGTGTGTGGCCACCGGGACCTGCCAGGATCCGTGCCAGACGCCGTCGGCGCTGGCGCGCCTGGCGGCCGGCAGCGCGGCCGCACCACCCTGCAAGAGCGCCTTGGGTGGGTGGTTGGGGGGGCCATGGAGCTGTGGCTTGGCTCTGGCGCGTTGCTGCTCCGCCGTGCTTGCTGTTGCCGCAACCCGCATCACACTGACCGCCACTAGCAAACACTCCACCACCTCCAGCGCACCGCCCCACCCACGCGTCCGCAGACTGCCTGCCCGGCGTCGAGTGCCGCCCCTCGCTGCCCGACTGCCGCCGCGCGGTGTGCGCCGGCGGCGTCGAGGCGACCGAGCCATGCGGCGACATCTGCTGGCCGCGGGCCCCGCTCATGATCGGCGCCTCGGTCGCGCGCGACGGCACGCTCCAGGTGCGGCCCCTCTGCTCGCTGCTGACGACGAATGAAAGCCTCGATCAGGCCGTGTCTGCGCCGAGCTTGTCTGGCTTGTGCACAGCTCTGGGGCGGGCGCAGCACTAGATGTTCAAATGTAGGCGACCCCTGTCGTCCTCTATAGTCAGGCGTGGCCAAAGCCCACACACACACACACGCACGCACGCACGCACGCACACACAAAACTCTCACACACATGCGTACACACACACACACACACACGCACACACAACGCGCCCCTCAAACCATCAACCCCGACCCATACCCTCTTCACGCCTCAACCCTCAGGTCCAGCTGAACGAGGCCGCCCTCACCGCCAGCAGCGCCTGCGCCCTCATATTCGACGGCCCCACCTCCCAGCTCCTCGGCCAGTGGGCACTCTGCGAAGCCTTGGGCAGCACGCTGTCGATTGTGCTCCTTGGAACCGTCGACCTGGTCCCAGGCGCGAGCGTCATCGCCCTCGACCCCGAGCAGTCGTGGCTCGTGCCCGCCCTCGAGCCGGCCACCGCGTTCCTCGGGTCGCTGCGCCTGCCCGCGACGCTCTGCGAGGCCCCGGACTGCCCGCCGCCGCCGGCGACGCTGGACGGGCTGCTGGACTTGGTGATCGGCGCCTGCCCCGGCGACGACGACGCGGCAGAGGTCGTGCTGGCCGACGCTGGCGCATCAGCCACTGGGCTGGCCGGCAAGCTGACCTCGGTCAAATGGAGCCTCGTTCAAGGCAGTGACCCGCTGCTTGCAGAGCTGATCGCGGACGCAAACGCCGAGAGGGTGCCGCTGTCGCGCTGGGCCGGCGCGTACGGCGACGACGCAAAGGGTGGCTGCTACGGGGGTTACGGCGGTTACGGTGGTTATGGTAGTTATGGTTATGGCAGCTATGGCAGTTATGGTGGTTACGGCGGATATGGCGGCTGCGGCGGTGGCGGCCCTGGCGAGCTGCTGTGAGTTCAAAAGAAGGGAGCATGTGGGATGAGGGAGGCGCCTGCACTCTGGATCGTCGGCAGTGTACTCTAAACTTGGAGGCTGCCTCGTGCTCTTGATGTCATTTCTTGTCTGCATGCCTTGCCATCAAGTTACACATGCTGTGCACCACCGCCGCCGCCGCTCCTCGCCGCAGGCTCCCGCCGCTGGTGCTCACCGCCACCTTGGGCCAACTGCGTTCTGTCGCCCCGGGCACGTACACCATCGGCATAACCCTCACCAACATCTTTGACGTGGCAGCATCTGCCAACCTCACCTTCACCATCTCGCTCGCGTCACCGGACGCGCCGCCGGCCTTCAGCCTCATCAGCGGCGCGGCGTCGTTCGCGCCGTCTCAGAGCGTAACCATCGCCGCCAGGTGGGCGGCCCACCTGTCAACCCCCCGCTGTCACCAACTGAACACGCAGGATGCATGAAAGACTTCGGCACGCCCGACGTGCGTGCGCGGCCGCGGCTGAAGCCCTGAAATGTGCACTCTGACCAGCCGTCCTGCCGTTGCACCCGACCTCGCCGCGACGCCCCTCTCCTTGTACCTTGCTTCAGGTTGGCGCCCAGCAGCTGTCCAACAGCTGCCGCCGGCCCTGTGACCTGGTCCTGGTCCTCGGACGTCCCAACCCTCGATTTGTCGGGCATGACGTCAGCCACCCTTTACATCGGCGCCGGCGTGCCGGGCCTCTTGGCTGGCGAGGTGCGCAAGGCGTGCAATCATGTTGTTTCAAACTTGCTGCATGGCTCTCACGCACTCTAAGAACTGCGCTTAGGGGGTGAGAATTTGGGGTGAGGTACCAAGTCTTTACCTTGGCGTTTTGCCATCCAACCAATGCGCATGATCACCTTGTCCGCTACAATCCCTGCAGCTTCATTTGCGCCCCGCCACACCCACCGCCCCGCAGCTCTACACCTTCAAAGCGACCGCCCGCTACGGCAACGCCACAGCCTCTTCCTCCGACACCCTCTCTCTGCTCGCCACTGCTTCCACGCTCGTCGCGAGCCTGGAGGGGCCCTCCGGCGCCGTGCGCGCCGACGGGGAAGCCACCTTCAGCGCGGCGGGCAGCTACGACCCAGATGACCCGGACAGCGCCCTGGGGGCTCTGGCGTTTGTGTGGTCGTGCTCAGTCTCCGCCACGGGCGGGCCCTGCTTTGACGGGTGCGCCCCTTGGCAGGAAGCTGCATTTCTGTGGCTGTCATGCTTGGGTGGCCTAATGACTCCTCAGTTGCTTGCCACACAGGCGCTATTCACATCGGAGTAAATAGCACACACAATATGCACATTCACAGGAGCAGTTGCTGGATTCTTGCTGCTCCCTGGATTCTGCGTTTGCAATCATTCAAGACGTCATTCGAGTTTATTATATTACAACCTCTGTCCCCCCCCAGGTCCTACCGAGGCGTCCAAGACGGCCCCACATGGACCATCGACCTCGGCCGCCTGTCGCCAGGCACCGACTACACCGTCGCGGTCACCGCTGTCAAGGGCAGCGCCTCCCCCAACAGCGCCGGCGATGATGAAGATGACGACGACGCGCAGGCCGCAGACGCGCCCGCCGCGCCGCCGCGCAGCGCGTCCGCGTCGCTGCGCCTTGCGCCGACGGACGCGGCCGTGCCGACCGCGACCATCCGGCGGTCCTGCGGCGCCGAGGAGGCAGGGCCCGGCGGGCGCGCGGCGCCGCGGCAGTGCCCGGCGCGCCACAACCCTACGGAACCGCTGACGCTGGAGGCGGCGTTCGAGATCGGGTGGGTCCTGCGGCGCGGCCGCGCAGCATGGCAGCGCAGGGTCGCTCTGGATTCAAGTGCTTTTATTCATCAATACTGCATTGTTACAAAAAAGGCCATCTGCTGGTGTGGCTGCGCTATGCCGGTAATCGGGATTCAGGCTGTTAGCCTTGACGGGCCTGGCGCCATCTGCCTGTGCACCTGCAGCCCGCGCACCGCCCCGCTTCATGCAGTTGCACCGCAATGCAACCCCCCAACCCTTGCACCGCCAGGCCGGCTGTGGCGTCGATGCTGTGGGCGTTTGACCCGTCGCACCCGCTGGGCGGGCTCCTGCTGTCGGACGACACGACTCTGGGCGGCACCGACAAGCCCACGCTGACCGTGCGCCCTGAGGGCCTGCCGAGCGCGGGGTCTGTGTCGTTCCTCCTCACGCTGCTCGGCAAGGTGAGAGGGTGCAATGAGGGCCGTGGAGGTGCGGCAAGCGGCGGATGCGTTGTGCGGAGACAGGGGCTGCCAGAACATAGATAGATAGATACCGTAGGTGAAACTCATCAAGCCAGTTGCTAGGCCGTATCATGAGCGTCTGACTGCAAATGTTGATAGGTATTCAAAACCCTGACCCTTTCAAGCCACGCACCTCAGCCATCCGCCGCACAACTCACAGACGGGCCTGCCGCTTCCACACGCTGCCCGCGTTCCTTGAAACAGGACGGAACCTCTGGCACGTCCACCCTGACGGTCGACCTCAACAGCGCCCCCGTCTGCACGCTCGCCGGCGGCTCCGGCTGCGCCGGCGTGCTGCCCGCGCCGTTCTCCTTCCCCCTGGCGGCCGCGTTTGACGCGTTTGGGGACGCGGCCCCGTCCTTCCCCGACTGCTCGACCACCCTGGGCGCGCCCCGCGGCGCGTGGGCCGACCCCGACGGCGACGCGCTGTCCTTTGAGTTTGGGGTGGTTGACCCGCTCACCGGCGCCCAGACCGCGCGCGCCGCGGGCCCCACGCCGGCGTTCACGTTTGACCGGCTCGTCCCCGGCACCCACAGCCTGTACATGTGCGCCATCGACGCGCTGGGCGCCCGCAGCTGCGACAGCACGGAGACCCGGGTGGCGCCGCCGGTAGCCGGCGCCTCGGACGCCGCGGTCTGGGAGCGGACGTGGGCGGACATGGCCGCCGATCTGGAGAGCAGCCTCGGAGATGCGGAGGCGGTCGCTCAGATCGGCTTCCAGATGGCCGGAATCTGCAAGTTCCTGCGGGACAGCGGCCTGCCGCTGCCGGCTCTCTTGGATGAGGACATCTTTGGCCCCGTGGACGCGACTGATTACGAACCTGAGGTCGACATCGACGGATCCGAGGGCGACAGCAACGAAGATGCCGAGGACGGCGCCGGGGCTGTCGTTGGCAGCGGCGACGGCGCCTCTACCGCCGCCGCGGCCGTCCAGCGGAAGCCCGAGGGGCACCGCAGCCGCCCCCGCGTGGCCAAGGCGCTGGTGGCCCCAGTGCCCGCGCCGACGGGCGGCCTGCCGGCGGCCCTGAGCCCGAGCAACCTTGTGAAGTCGATGGCTGCCGCGGCCGCGGGGACGGGCAGCCCCGGCGCGCTGAATGCGCTGGTGGCAGCTGCCGGGCAGCTGGCGACGGTTGCGCCGATCAACCCCGAGGCCGGGATGGCGGTGGTCAAGCTGTACAAGTGAGTAGGGGCGGGAGCGGCTGACAAGGGGCGGGCAGGAG
>NW_014012228.1:0-2358 GCF_000611645.1 Monoraphidium neglectum
GGGTGGGAGAGCGTGGAGGATGTGTTGTGGGGAGGGAGGACGGGAGAGGAGCGGGCAGGGGGGCCGAGAGGAGGGTGCATGCGTGCAGGTCTGGTGGCGGGTTGGACGGTTGGATGGGGGATGGGGGACGAACGAGGCATCGGCACGGCGGCAGGTTTGGGCCCTGACAAGCGCCTGCAGTGAGGCAAGTGGTGTCAGGCAGGGCCGGCGTACACTGCCGCTGCCTGATTGCGGGGGCAAAAACAAGCGCGTCAACCCACGCACGCGCGCGCCGCCGACCGTCCCGCCGGCTCCCACCGACCCACCCGTGAGCGTGGCCTGCTTGAGCTTTGGCGCTATGGCCAGTGTGGCCTTGAGGGTGAGCTCCCTGATGTATGCGTTGTCATCATTGAACCCCGTTTGGAGGTGCGGGAAGATCTGCTCCTCCACGATGGGCTGCGTGAAAAAAAGAGATCCCCCGAGATTGGGAGGGCGGGGGGCGTGTTGGGGGGTTTTCAGGGTTTGGGGCCGGTCAGCCAGGCCGGGCTGGCACAGAGGCTGCGTGCGCGGGGCGCAACGGGCGATTGAGGACCCTGAGCCACGGCCTGTGCCGGCTGCAGGCCATGATTTCTGCACGCACGCACACATACACACACACGCAACATGCACGCACAAACACCAATACACACAAGCACTCTCTCTCTCTCTCTCTCTCTCTCACACACACACACACA
The DNA here is from genome assembly GCF_000611645.1 of Monoraphidium neglectum. Taxonomy (NCBI): domain Eukaryota; kingdom Viridiplantae; phylum Chlorophyta; class Chlorophyceae; order Sphaeropleales; family Selenastraceae; genus Monoraphidium; species Monoraphidium neglectum. The sequence goes on from NW_014012228.1 coordinate 714, forward strand.
CACACACACACACACAAACACACAAGCGCAAGCACAAGCACACATAAACATGCACAAGCACACGCACACACGCACCCCCTCCCCACCGTCCTCTGTTCCAACCCTCACTCGCGGCAGCCACACCCCCAGCCGCCCCTGCTGGCCCGCAGCAACCCCTCACCGTGGTCAGGTGCGGCCCCCACACGTCCACAGACTCAAGCAGGTTGCGCCTCAGGCTCCTGTCCGTCGACGCAAACAGCTTCGCCAGGCTGGGCACGACGCGCTTCTGGAACTCGTCCTGCGGCAGCGGCCGCCCGATCTGCAGCAGGGAGCCCACCGCGCTGGGCGGGGCGCCGCCAAACTCGAGGGCGCGGGAGAGCAGGGGCAGCACCTTGCGGGCCGCGACGGCCTCGGGGACGGCGGGGAGGAGGGTCGGCAGGCGCTTGAAGAAGGCGTCCTTCTCGGCGCCGTCCTTGACTGTCGGGTTGTGGAAGGCAAAGAGGGCGGCGCGCCGCGCGGGGACGCTTCGTTTCTCGGGTGATAGGGTCCCCGAGGCGCAGCGCCCGGCCGGGCGAGAGGGTGGGGACGCCATGACCAACGCAGGCGCTCGCCGCTGGCGGTCGCGCTGACATGCTGCTGGCGCCCAATACCCAAGATCAATTTGTGGCGGCAGCCGATACTCTACATGATCGCGGCCGACCTGAGATGTTCTCCATGAAGTCAACCACTTTGACCAGGCGGTTGTTCAGAAAGCTGGATTCCGCCACCTGTCATCGCGACAAAACGCCGCGGGGCAAGCGAGGCGGGGCTCAGGGCGCGCGTGGGGCGTGGGTGCGGGTCACGCCGGCTGGGTACGGCGGGCGGCGACATCTGATCCGCCCCACCACAGGCGGCATGGCGTAGCGGCCAGCCGCCATAGGGTCCCGACAAGCCCATCGGAAGCCCGCCCGCCTGGCTGGGGTTGAGCCGCCGCGCCGGGTTGGAGTTGAGCAGCTTCTGGTAGTCCCCCAGCAGCGCCGGCGGGATGACCTCGGTGCGGCGCAGCTGCTCCACCGCGCGCAGGGGCTCGCCGCTGAACACCTCCTGCGGGCAGAGGGCGCGGCGGACCCCGGCGGCTGGTTCCGTTGTGTAGCAGCGCCAACGCGAGCGCCCAAGCCAGGGCCGCTGCTGTCACCAATCAGAAGGCAGGCGGCTGCAAACCTCCACAGAAGCGCACGTGTGAAGTTCACTTCCCGAGCCTGCGTTGGATGGCGCCTCCAGTGACAGACCGCTGCCCTGCCGCCCGCTGCACCCGCCCCTCACCTGCATCATGCACCCGAGCCCCCACGAGTCCACCGCCCACGGCGGCCCCTGCGCCACCGCCGCCCAGTCCGCCTTGGCCACCTCTGCCGCCTTGTAGTGCGGCCCCACCATCCAGGCCGCGTGCTGCAGCGCAAAGTCCCCCTGGCAGGCCGCCTCAGACAGCAGGTCAAAGCCGTGGAGCTTCCAGTCGAGGGTGTCGGTGACGGCGACAGCCGACATGCACAGGTGCCCGTGGATCTGCGTGCATTCGTGTGTGTGCGTGTGTGTTTGTGTGTGTGTGTGTGTGTGCGTGTGTGTGTGTGTGTGTGTGTGTGTGTGTGTGTGCGCGCGCGCGCACGCGCGCGCGCGCGTGCGTGTGTGTGTG
>NW_014012228.1:2946-14257 GCF_000611645.1 Monoraphidium neglectum
GTGTGTGTGTGTGTGTGTGTGTGTGTGCGCGCGCGCGCACGCGCGCGCGCGCGTGCGTGTGTGTGTGTGTGTGTGTGTGTGTGTGTGTGTGTGTGCGTTCGCGTGTGTATGTGTGTGGACGCTCCTAACCAAAAATGCCACGTGAGCAAAGACTAATTGAGAGTTGCATGACAGCGGCTTCACTATCAACTCAAGCAGACCCTGGCAGTCCCTAAGACCGCTACATCCCCCCAATGCAAAACCCAGATGAACGACTACCCCTGTTCTCAAATCACCAGCTCCCCAAGCAAACCCACAGCCACCTTCCCCCTGCCCTCCCCCCAAACACACACGCGCACCATCTTGCAGTCGTTGTTGATGAAGCTGACAGCCTTGGTCATGTGCAAGATGCCTGTCGCGAGATACTCGTCCCTGCAGCAGGGGCCAGAAGGACGAGGGGAGTCAGCCCTTGGCCGCGGTGCCGGACGCAGGCCGGCCGTGGCCGCGCCGCTGCTGGCGCGGCCTGGGCGCCTAACCGCAGCAGCCACGGGCCGCCCTGAGCAAGCTGGCGAGGCGGACGCCTTCTTGCTTATGTCGCGCCCATAAGAGGCACCTGCGCGCCCTCTTCGGCAGGCGTGCTGGCCAGCGCCGCTCCCTTTGAGAACGGCCCGTGTGCGGACTGCTCGGGTCGTGCGCCCACCTGTGGGTGCCCGACAGGTCGAGCTCCCGCAGCACCATGGCCAGGGGCTTCACCGGTTCTGTTACCAGGTAAATGGCGGTGCCGCCCTTCTCCTGCGCCTCCAGGCTGTCTTTGAAGGACAGGACGTTGGGGTGGCGCAGCTGCCAGGGGGCGGGCAGGCGTGTGGACGGGGCTTTTGGAGCTGCTGTCGCGGCATGCGATGCCAACTAGGCATGTAAGTTGCCAATCATGATAATTGCGGCTGCAGCATGCTGGGCTGCGCGGCTGCAGGACCAGTGCGCCAATGCGGCATGCATCGGCCTGCAGCCGTTGTTGCTGCTCGTTTTGCGCTCGCACACACCATGCGCAGACGCTTGACACCGTTGCGCGCTGCCGCCAGCTTGCGGTCATTAGGATCGGCCGCAATCAGCTTGAATACAGACGCGGGGCTGCCGTCCTCCTTCGAGGTCGCGGGGTAGTGCGTCCAGCATCCCCATGCCTGGCTGTATGGCTCCTCCCCGACCGTGTAAGCAAGAGATGGCCCACCGCTGACGAGCTTCGAGATGCTCGAAAAGAGGCTCGACATGGCTTAGATCGGTTGAGCAAACGCGCCAAGGCCAACCTCTGCTTTCATGATTGGCGATCTTGGATGAATTTGCGGCATAGGGGCTCTTTGATATGCTGGGCAAGGCGCCGGGTTGGTGAGCAGCTTCAGTGTAACTTGCCGTCCAGGTGGCACCAACCGCTCGTACCGTACGTCGCCTGAACTCACCCGCCACGCACCACATAGCGGGGTAATCAGCAGAAGACGAGAAGGTCTCACTCATCTGAATTGTCCCTGTCAGCCGCTCCAAGCTGGATGGGAGCATTCTTGACAACACCAACGCTCCACCCCAAGTCGGCGGCGTGAACGTGCCCTAGGCTGCAAAATGTGTTTCGTGTGCTCTCGAGCATTGCGTGCTACCTGAACAAGGGTAAGCACTCCCCGAAAAGATACACGTGTGTTCAATTACATCCAACCACATGGCGGTTGAATAAGTCGCCTCAACACCCGCCATCACTGCGGCAGTCATCCACCCACATGCACAGCCCCCCCAACGCTTCCCGCCCGCATCCCCTCGACTGGGCCGGCCCCGCCGCGCGCGGCCGCCGCCAGCGCCTGGACCTTGCCCCGCAGCTCCTCCACCGCAGCGCTCAGCTTCCCGGGGTCGGTGAACATCAGCGCCATCACGCGCCGCTCCAGCTGCTGCTCCCGCGCGTTCTGCCGCTGCACCGCCGCCCAGTCCTGCTGCTGCTGCAGCAGCCGGTTGATCGCGCCGCCGATCGAGTGGTTCAGAGCCTCCAGCGCCCGCATCGCGTCCGCGAGCGCGGGGCTCGTCAGCACAGGGGCCGTCGCCGCGTGCTCACCCGCCTCGCCGCCGCCGCTGGTGCCATCCGCGGGGAACGCGAGCTCCCGCAGCTGCCCCTCGACTGCGAGGATCTCGCGCAGCCGCCGGGGCAGGTCCTCCAGCAGTCCGGCCTCCAGCGCGGCGCCGCCGGCGCGCAGGGAGTCCGCGAGGCCGGACAGGCAGACGCACAGGTCCCTTGTGGTGGAGAAGCCTTGGGGGCCCACGCGGTTGCTGGGGGGATGGGGGATTGGTGGTGAGGGCGGACGGGGGATTGCGGTTGAGGAGGGGTGGGCGAGGTGGGCCATGCAGCTTGGCATCAAATGCTTGGAGCGGGTTCTAACAAGCGGTGCAGATGGGCAGGCTCTTTTTGGCCACCAACAGCATCTGGTGTGGTGGGCGCATCAGGTTCTGGCGCACCCTGCACCAGCAACACAGATAGTCTGACAGTTTTGCACCTGCGGGGCGTCAGCAAGGGCGCCTGCGGCGTTCCCGCCTGCCCGCCGCCTGCCAAGCCGCCGGCCCCGGCCCCAGCCCCGCCCTGCTGCCAGCCCTCCCCGCCCGCCGCCACGGCTGCCCAGTCCGCGCCCGCCGGCCGCAGCAGGCGCTGCAAGCGTGTGAGGTAAGCGTCCTCGGGCGCGACGCTGCTGCGCTGCTGCGCGGCGGCCGCCGCGGCCGCCAAAGCCGCGCATGCCGCCTCTCGGCGCTCAGCGGCGGCCGCGGACGCCCCAAGCAGGCCCCTCGCGCCGTCGACCGCGGACTGCAGGGCGCGTAGCCAGTTCAGCTCGCCGGACTGGACGCCACGAAGCACGGCGTGGCGGGCCGCCGCGTCCAGGAGCGTCTCAATGAGGGCGCGCTTGCGGGCGTGCGCGACGCGCATTTTCGCCAGCTGGCGGTCATAGTCGCCCTTTGGGTTTGAGGGCGCAGTGAAATTGAGGATGGTGGGCGACACACACTGCAGAGGCCGTTTGCTGGCTCAGGGCTGCGATTGATCGCACGGCGGAGATTTGGGGCCCCATTTGCAACGGTGTCAGCACGTGCGTGCACCACGCGTGCAGCCGAGAGCAGGAGCGGTGCACGCGGCAGCGTGAAAAGGGTGCACGCGCACCTCGAGCACATGTGTGTCGTTCAGCTTTGCCAATGCCACGTGTAGCGCCGGCAGCTGCACGTCCTGCAGCGCCATGCGCTCTCGCTCCAAGGACTCCGCCTCGCGGCGCAGCTGCGGCGCCTGCACGGCGGGTGGAAGGTGCGGGCGGCGGTGGGAGTTCGGCATCTGTGCAGGTGGGCCAGCTCGTCTCCCCGCGCCGACGGGGCTTGAGGTGACAATAAGCTGGGGTAGATGGCACTTTTCTTGCGTGTTTGCAGCAGAGCATGCCGGCCGCGTTTGTTCCGGGAACGTGGTGTTCAGGGGGCGGCGAGATGTGACGGTGCCCGCCTGATCACCTGCTGCAGGACTGCGTCTGCGCCCTCCCCCGCCGCAGCCGCGGCCACGCCGGCGCCCCGCGCGCCGCTGGCGCCCGCCCCCGCGGCTGCCAGCTGCGGCGCGCCCCTCGCCGCGGCGGAGGGGGCCCCGCGCTGGCGGTGGCTCTCAGCCTCGATCAGCGACTCCACAGCTGTCGCAGCGCCCTCAGCCCCGGCTTGCTGCACCAGGGCCGCCATTCGTTGGTCGTACGCAACCTAAGGATTGAGATCGGCGGCGGCGAAGGTGTGGGTGTGGGTGTAAGTGAATGGCCTACAGAGACTGTTGATACTGCAGGCTTTGGTGTTGGGCAGCCGCCCTGCTGTGCGTGACACCTTGGTTGCATGTGCATGTTGCTGCCCAACCAAGCAAAGAAGCCTCACTTAAACATCTTGCTTCAGCTGTAGACACGCACAACGCCATAATTCCTACCCGTGACAGTTGCGCGCAGCCCGACACCCACACACCTTGAACGCCACACGCTGCCGCGCCAGCTCCTCCCGCAACCCCTCATTCCTGCGCTCCTGGTCGCGCCAGCGGCGCGCGTCGCCGCGGCTGCCGCCCCCCCAGGTCGCTTTGCTCGCTGCGGGCGCCTCAGCGTCGCAGTCGCTGCCATCGCCGCTGCCTGCTTCATCGGCGCCGGCACCGTCAGGGGGCATCACCCCTGCCGCTGCGCTTACGAGCCGCATGCCCCTGCAAAATCGTCCCGCGGCATATTGCAGGTATGAAGGCACAATCAGCTCCCTGGGCTCATGTGCCATGTGGCTTGCAGCGAGCACGGGCAAAAGCACGCGTGCAACTCGGTGCTTCGGGCTTGTGTCCCAACCTTGCTGCAGGGAGAGCAGCGGCATCCGCGCAGACATCCCTACACCCATTCCCTGGAAATCTAACCCCCGTCCACCTGCTGACGAGCTCCTGCATTTCTGCATCCCTGGTAGCGTAAGCCCCCGCATCCACGCCGCACAGCAGCCACTCCTCCTCCCCGCTGCCGGCCGCGCCGATGCCCTCCGCCAGCCGCGCCCAGCCGTCCAGCTCATCTGCAAGAAGCTGCAGCGCTGCATCCACCTCGCCGCCCGCTTCCGCGGCCGCCGACTGGGCCGCCCGCAGCCGCGCGGCGCGGAGGGAGTTGAGCACGCCGCGCCGCTGCTGCGCAGCGCCTCGGCGGGCAGGGGCGGCGGCGGAGGCGAGCCGGCGGCCGACGGCGCCGATGGAAGAGAGCTGCTGCTGCAGGAGCTCCAGGTGAGCTTGCTGCTCCTGTGGTAGCGTTTGTGTGCCATATTGAGGTGCGTGTCTGTCGTGACTAGTAGTTCGTGCCTGTGCCGACAAACGTCAAACCAAAACAACAGCCATGCTTGAGGAAGGAGCTGGTCTGAAGCTAGGAGATTGGTGGAGACGCAAGATGTCTGCTGGTTGACTCAAGCTCGCCGAAGCAAGCGTACATGAACCTCCTTGCCCCAGGCCTTCGCTCCGTACCTCAACGGCACGCTCCAGCTCCTCGCAGTCCTGCGCCTCATCCCAGGCGCTGCCCCCCTCCGCGTGGCCGCCGACCTCCCCCTCATTGTCAGAATCGCTGCCTGATCCTGATGAGAAGCCCATCGCACTCATCAGCTGCGCCCGGCCATGCGGCACCCCGCCAGGGGCTGCAGCCCCGGCTGCGACACCACCGTCCCCGGCGCCACTGCTGGAGGCCCCTGCCTGGAGTTGTATTGCATCATACAAACGCTGCGTTTCGGACGACACAAAGTTTTCGTCACTCAGGTGTTCAGCGAGCCACCGGAAGACGGGCCGCGAATCCAGCCACGACACTGTGGATGGTGGCAGTTCTTCGCCGAAGCCATGGCGCCGCAGCAGCTGCAGCAGACGGCTCTGTCCGCCACTGCCACCAGGCCTGGACGCGCCACGGTGTTTGCTCGCCATGCCTCACATCCACGTCACACAATTGTGGAAAAGTAGCAAACGGGGCCAATGAACAGCAGCGCGCGCGCAGCGTCTGATATGATCTCAGCTGCGCTTGGAAGAAGAAGTATCAAGGTGAAAAAGAAGATAATTGTGTCGTGTCACACCTCCTGTGAGGGTTGAGGTGGGATGGCGCGGGTGATTTGAACTCGACAGACGCCCGAAGCTGCTTTTGCACCCATCTGTCATCTGTCGGGAAGCTCCAGGCCTGCGCGAACTGCTTTCAAGATGTGCGTCTGCATGATCATACATGGACTGCGCGCTTTGCACGCGCCAGGTCAAGGTCCGCCGCGATGCAGCTATTGCGCTCTGACACATGGTCCTCTCCCCTCAAGCAAAGCCACAGCTGCACGCGGAGCAGCATGCTGTACTCCCTCGGTCCTGAGCTGGTCAGACACAACCGGCGGCGGCTTCTGCGCAACGGCACGCCCTGCTCCCGCTTCGCAGCGCGCATGTGCGATGCTGGCGTTGGGCGCCCACCTCGACAGCGCCAAACCCATGACCGTGATGCCGCACAACCCACACGCGCATAACAGCGCTGCGGGCTGACGGGGTCTGCGGCGCCTCACCCACCTGACCTTGGACTGTTGGGACGCGGACAATTGGGAGATGCTCAAGAGCCTGTTTGGACCAAGCGCAGCTCACGCGCCTGAGCATGGTGCTCCCATCCTTTCCCGCGTGGGCGGTGGCCGCAGCTGCGAGAGTTGCTTGGAACCACCCTGGCAGCGCAAGGGGTTGATGACCTGGCGCATGGGGCGCCGGACCTGCAGCGGCTGGTCGAATGCCCACTGGATGTCTGGACACATGAGGGGACTGCGGCGGTGCTGCCGTGCGTCCCCTGGGCACCCAAGGATCCCGGTACGGTAGCTTCGCAGACGTGAGCGTTGCGTGCATAGAGCGTTCCCTGCACCAGTGCAAAGTGACTACGGTTGCTGTGGAAGAGGTGCGTGTCAACGTCGCTGGGCTGTCAACACTGACGCACCTGGTCCTTCGTTGCTGGTGTGGGGCTTGCCCGCGGGAAGGGAGGGGGGCGGCTGCCGGATGCCACCTGGGGGGCGCTCGCCTCTTGATGGGGCTGCAGCAGATTGCCTTCAATACCAGCGCCGACGTCAAACGGTTGGGGCAGCGCCTGCCTGCCTCGCTCGAGGTGCTGGGCCTGCGCTTCTGCGCACTGCAGCAGGCCGCAGCCGGTGCGCATCCGACTTGGAGAGTGCAAGGCCTGCGAGGTCTTGTTGCAGGCTGACCACCTGCCTTGGTTACAGGTGCTTGGAATTGCCTTCAGCAACACAGTCCTCATTCACGATTCCGCTGCGCAGCTGCTGGCTGGGCAAGCCGGCCTGCAAGTGCTGGCAACTGGCGGCGCCGGGTTGGGCCTGCATGATGTGTCTGTCCTCGCGTTGGCCAGCTCGCGAGCGCATGCTTCCTCGGACTTGCCGGTTCGCCCGTGCAGCTCGCACGTGCATTCAGGTTCGAAGTGGCTCACGTCGGGTTACAGGCAACGAGGTATGAACCTCTGGTGCGGGCAAGGTGAGCTGGCGGCGGGTTCCTGATGATGTTTCACAATGCATCGGATCAGGATTGTTACATGATCCCGCGGCACTCGCTCACCACATCGTACCTTGGAGGCTACCACTTGCACTCAGTTGGAGCGTGTTGGTGTGTGCCAGGGGTTGCGTGTGTAATCAGCAGGCACAGAGGGAAGGGCCGTAACAAAATCATGTGCCACACACGTGCGTCTGATCTGAAGCACGTTTGCACGAGCCAATCAGAATCAACGAGGGGCAAAACAGCGTCCCTGAGGGTGTAAGCATGACAAGTCAGCAGGGGCGCGCACAGGTGCTGATGAGGGCGTGGCAGCGGGATGCAACAACCGAAGCTGACTGCATGTGCCCCCGCAGGTCAACCCTACGCCGGCTTGGGCGGAGGGTCGCCTGGCAGCTGCTGGGCAACCAACCCTGGCTGGTGTTGGGCATATGAAGTGGGTGCAACAGCCCGACGGGTCAAAAAAGTCCAATCAGTGTTTGGAAACACCAGTCAGCATGCACCAATTGCCCAGAATCATTCTGGGCCATGATGGCCCGCACACAGACAACTGCAGCTCATCAAGCTGCTCGAAGAAGGCTTGAACAAAAACCGACATGTACAAAGCAGGCAACCTTGCGCGTAACAGTGCCACATAGCAGGCAGCAGAGCAAAAATGGGCCAAATGGAAGGCAGTTCACAATTGTGTCAGTCGCCGTCCTTTCGCCGCCGCTTTGACTTTTTACTCTTGCTCTTTTTCTCTTTCGCCTTCTTGCCCTTCTTGGAGCGTCGCCCCTTGCTCCGGCTCCTGCTCTCACTGCTGTGCTTGCGCTTGCGGCGCCGGCGCGCCCTGCCGCGGCTGTCCAAGCTACTGTCTGTGAGGCCACTAGAGTCCCCCAAAGCATCTGCCTCGTCACCGCCACCACCGCCAGCTCGTCGCTCGCCGTCGCCGCCGCGCGCGCCGAGCAGGCCCCGCAGCAGCGCGGTATTCGGGGTGGGGCGCCGCGCGCTGCCGCCTACACCATCTGACCGCAGCCAGCCAGGCCGTGCGGGTCCCAACACGTGCTCTGAGGCGCCCCCTTCCCCTTCTGCTGGCGGCGGCAGGTACGGGCCGTGCTCGTGATCTGATCTGGGCCCGATCTCGCCGCGGCCTCTCACGCGGCGGCTGCCCGCCAGCCAGCCCATCAGCTCGGCGTCGTCGATGCCACCTCCTCCCTCATCATCCGCAGCGCCCGCACCCCGACGCCGCTCGGGGGAGCGTTCCCGCTCGCTGCTGCTGCTGCTGCCATTGCCGCTGCTGCCGCTGGGGCCGCCGCTGGTGGTTGGGGCCGCGCCGTGTGGAGAGCCTCTTGAGGGTGAGCGGGAGCCGCGGTCGGCACGGCAGCCCGCACCAAGCCTCTGCCCGCTGCTCCCACCTCCGCTGCTGCTGCGGCTCCTGCCGCAGGGCCCCCTTCGTTCTCTGCTCCTGCCCCTGCTCCTGTCGCCGCTCCTCTCCCTGCTCCACTCCCTGCTCCTGTCCCTGCTCCCGCTGCGACCCTTGTCAGGGGATGGCTCCCTGCCGCCGCCGCCGCCGCCGTTGCCACGCCCGGGCCGCGCCTTCTCCCATGCCGCCCACATCTGCTGCTCCGTCACGCGCTTGTTTGTTGACGTCACGCCCCGCAGCGTGTTGGCCAGGAACCGCTCGTTGGGCCGCTCCCGCTGCACAGCCTTCCCGCAGAACGCCGTCACGCCCACCGCCGCCGCGCGCTCCTCCAGCTGCTGCGCCTGCCCAATTAGCAGCTGCGCCAGCCGCCGCTGCGCATCCGGGCTGAGCTTCGACGCCGCGCCGCCGGAGGCGGGCCGCGACGCCATCGCTTTCCTGCTTGCGAGCTCCCCCCTAACCCTGTTCCGTCCCCGCCGCAGCCTCTGCCGCTGCTTCTGCGCCGCTGGAGGAGCCCTCCTCCAGCAAAACTTGCATGCTCAGCACGCCCTCCAACGCGACGGCCTTGACGGGCGTCGCGGCGACGGGCGGGTCCAGGGCGGCCGCCTCTGTCGGGTCCTCCTCCGTCCAGAAGGCGGGGTCGGCGCCCTCGCGGGACGCGGCCAGCACCAGGAGCTCAAAGGTGGCGCCTTCGGAAAGCAGGCGCAGGGGGTGGGGCGTCGCGCGGGCGTTGTGAGTGCGGGCGCGAGGCGGCCTCAGGCGCCCGCGCCAACTCGGCCGCGCCCAGTGAGCGCGCTGATCGGGGAAACGCGTCGGCCGCACCCGCGTGCCAGAGAAATTCACCGCCGCCAGCACGGCAGCCGGGTCGCTGTCATCGCAAGCGGCCCGCCCCCTTACCCTGCGGCAGCGGCGCCAGCAGGTTGTCAATGAACTGGAGCTTCAGCAGGGCTGAGCGGAAGGCGGCTTCCAGGGCGTCCGGGTCGAGATCAATAAGGGTAGGGGCCACGCCCTTTGGGTCGGGAGGGGCGGGGACGCGCAAGGCGACGGGTGGTGCCCGTGGTTCGCCGACGGCAGCGACAGGCGCTCTCGCGGTGGTGACTGCATTAGGGGAGGCGGGGGCTGCTTTCACGCCCTCCAAACTGGAGGGTGCTGCTTGACAATGCTGCAAGTGTTCGACCGGTGCCCTTGACGCAGCCCGAAACCGTGCACGCTGCCAGCAGGACCCTGCGCAGCGCGCGAGCACACGACCACCGGCCGACAGAAAAATGTGCGAGCAGCCACGCCCGCGGCCCCGCCGGCCGCACCTGCACGATGAACGTCACCTTGGACAGCGGAGCGCCGTCCGGGGCCGCAAACGCCACCGCCAGCTCCCGCAGGGACTCCGCTGCCAGCAACGGCTGCGGTTGGGGGAGCGGCGCCGCGGCGCGGCAGGTCACCTCTTACTTCAGGGGCCACGGCGCGCCGCGGCTCGGTGGATGCTGCTTTTTTGCGATGCTGGTGTTTTGGCTGCGAGGCGTCGACAAGAGCCGCAGCCCCGCCGCGGAGGCCTCCGAGCATCAACCCCGGTGCTGCAGCGCGTCTCTGCAGGCCCCAGCCCACCGCACGCACCTTGATGTGCGATATGGTGGACGCGATGTATCCGCACAGCCCCGGGTGGCGCGCTTTGCTGACCGCGACGCCGTACAGCCGCGCGCGCTCGAAAAGCTCTGGCGGGTACAGGCCTCGGGCACGCAGCACGGCGTGCACCGCCGCCTCGAGAAACTCGCAGAGGGCGTCGACGAGGGGCGCGTTCGGGCCGCTGCTCATGCGCCGCCGCCGGCGCGGGCGTGGCGCGGCTGGCGTTGTAGGCGCGGCGTGCGTGCTGCGGTGTTCCTTGACAGCTGCACGCCGCTGTGGCTGCCGTGAATACAACAGATACTCAAAAGGCTAGATGATTGCTCCTCGAATATGTACAACGTACGCGGGGCCGTTGGAAGCCCCGGCGCGGTGCTCACAAGTGATCTACAGTATGCAATTCTGCTCCGTCGGCCAAACCTGATAACCCAAATCCGTTTGTCACCGTGTGTTGCCCGAATATGTGACGCAGCGCTTCCATCTTAGCCTTGATATCACTCGGGCCACTTCGGCACCTCGAAAAAAATGAGTCAGCTCCTCGCCCGGAGTCACTGAGGGTGCGTTGTCCTGTGTCCGGTGGCATGACGCAGGTGTGCCGCCTCCTTTTGATACCCGTGTTCCATTGGTTTGCACCGGTGTATTTTTCGTGCCCCGCTGCTGTTGATCTCCCTCGGGGGACATTGTGCCATTGTACTCGCTGCTGGCTTCGCAGCCTTCTTCGGACTGAAGACAGAGCAATGCGCCCGTCAACACTGTTAATTCTTGCCTGCGCTGCGGCGCTGGCGCTCGGCACCAGTGCCGCGCCGACGGCAGTGGTGATCGGCGCGGGTGTGGCTGGCCTCAAGGCAGCGGCCGACCTCGCAGCCAAGGGCGTCGCGGTGACGGTGCTGGAGGGAAGGGACCGCGTTGGAGGACGCGTCTGGACCGTCAACACGCCCGGCGGGCCCCTGGAGCTTGGCGCCCAGTGGGTGCGTGCAGGAGCTGGTCAAGGGCGTGACTGCACTCGACGGTTCACCCTGGATGACATCAGGCTTTGACAGCAGCGAGGGGAAAGCTCAGGCTTCCCCTTGCAGGATCAAACTGCCTGCGGCCGCGGCAACACTACCAACCCCCTCGTCCCCGCGGCCAACACTTGCCCTCTGCATTCGCCACCGCCCCTCCCCGCCCCTACAGATCCACGGCACCAACAACCCCATCCTGTGAGCCCTGCTGTCCTCATCCCCAACCCCCGGCGCCCTGCCCTTCGCCCCGCTGCTTCGCATCGGCCGCTCCCCCGACCACCCCAAACGGCGCCCGAC
>NW_014012228.1:14623-15473 GCF_000611645.1 Monoraphidium neglectum
ACCCTGCCCCCTCACATTCCCGCCTCACCCCCAGGGCCGTCGCTCAGACCCAGCGGTGGCCCACGGTGGTGACGTCATCGGAGGACGCCGCGAGCTACGAGGCGGTGTCCCCCACCGCAGCCAAGCAGATCTCCGCCGCCGATGATGTGCGCAGCCTGCATGCACCCGGCCCGCATGGAATGCCCCGTGGGGGCTAGGAGCGGGGAAAGAGAGTTTGTACTGGGGGGGAGGGGGGGCGCCCAACAACCGGACGGCCAGCACGCTGAGGAGGTGCCGGGCCGGTCGAGCACTCAGCAAAACCGTTGCAGCACCCAAACTCGCCGCCGCCCCCCGTCCGCACGCCCAACGCGCCGTCCGCTCCGCCTGCTCGCCCCCGGCCAAGCCGCCCCCCACACACCCCCATTGGCTTGCATGCGATGGCACCCATTCTCCCGACAACAGAGCGAGTGGGACCAGCTGTTTACTGACCTGGTTGCCTATGTGGAGGAGGCCGCGGGCGAGGGCAGCAGCAGCGCGACCCTGGCCAGCGCCATCAGCGCTTTTGCCAAAGACAAGGGCCTGACCCCCCGCCAGCTGGCGGGCCTGAACTTCAGGGTGGACTCCACCTGGACCCAGGAGTACGCCGCAGAGTGAGGGTCCTGATATGATACAAAGCGGGCGCAGCCGCCAGGCGCATGCTCAAGGGGGGTAGCAGGACGCCTGGTGCAGGGCGCTTGCGCGTGGTGCATCAAAAAGGGGGCCTTGCACAAGCAGCTGTTGCCGCCGCAGGGAAGGCGCCAGGCCGCTGGGCGCCTGCCCCTTTCTGTACCGAACCAAAGGCCCGCACGCATCCACCTGACTGTTGAGCGTC
>NW_014012227.1:0-14501 GCF_000611645.1 Monoraphidium neglectum
GGACGGGGGTGGGGTGGGGGGAGGCCGCCCCCACCTTCATGTCGGCGAGCTTCTGGAAGGCCCAGACACTCAGGTCAAGGTGGTCCTCGTCGCCGCAGCACCAGCGCTTGTTCGAGTACTGCGGGGACGCGAGGAATGGCGGAACAGCAAAATGCAGGCAGGCTCGGCGGTTGCGGGTGGAGTTTGGCACGCGAAGGGAGGTTTGGATGCTGTACCATAGTGGGGAAAGCGGACGTCAAGCTGACTGCGCGCTGCAGGTGCCAGCTGGTCTGCAGAGCTGCGCCGGCAAAGCGTAGTTGGCAGAAGTCAGCACCCCTGCCCCCCCACCCAGTGGGCGGCTCACGTAGTTGCCTGCCGTCCACAGGATTGGGCCAGGTGAGTAAGGAGGGCAGTGGCATGAGGAGAATGAAGAGTCAGGGAGGGGAGAGAGAGGTGGGCCGGCCAAGCCGCAGTCTGTGAGTGCTCCTGTCAGAAGGCGACGAGCAAAGTTCAAATGATTTGTGACCATCAGACGCTACAAGGTGCTGCAGCTGTGTGTGGCCGGAGGTGCCATCCCCTCTTCCAAAGTAGAGGGCTGCAGGGCTCACGCACTTGGAAAGTTGCATGGGCAGCTGCGAGTAAGGCAGTGATGTGGCAACAGGGGTCGCATCAGTACTGATTATTGATTTGTGCAGGACAAAAGTGCAGCTGTGCAGGTAGCAGGCATGACAAAGCGCGCTAGTTCTTTCGAACAGGACCATCAACTGTGATCAGCCTACGCGGCCAGCGTTTTGCCCCCTCACGGCCCCTCACAGCACGTCGTCGGGGCAGTGAGGGACCGGCGATCTGTCGCACGCATGCGCTCACGTGTCGGTCGTGCGCACGATGACGCTGCCCTCGCGGCAGACCGAGGAGCGGTCCATCTCTTCGCCGTAGCCATCGCGCACCCACTTGGGGTCGCACTTGACCTCGTAGCAGCGCCTGCAAGGCGGCCGCGGCGGAGGAGCGAGGGGCCGCGGATTTGAGTGGGGGCGGGCAAGGGTAAGGGTGGAGGGGGCAAGTCAAGGCAGTTGATCAGAAACAGGGATGTGCGTGGTTGAGCGTGAGTGAGTGTGGGTGTTTGGGGGGAGGGCACGCTTCTAAACCGTCAGGGTGGGGTTCAGGGATACTTTACATTATTGCGTGAGTGGGGCATCAAGTAAATGAGCAGGCCTCAACCAGGCTGCTGGCTCTGCGGAAGGCTGCCAGCAGCCCTGCAGCGCCGATTTCCAGCAGGCAACGCCGCAGCTGCGTGACCGCCAAAATGAGCCCGGAGGTGCCGGTCGACACATCAAAGCACCCTGTTGGCGCATGGCACGCTGCTGCACTGCTGCTAGTTTGACAGCATGACACACTGGCTTCGGCACATTCACCCCACTGCCTGCGACTCACCCGCAGCTGCCGCTGTACCGCGAGTTTGAGTCCGCCAGGGCTGCAATGTCCCAGCCTGGGTGTGCGAAGGGAGGTTGGCGCATATTGCACTTGGTTTGGCACGCCAGAATGCGTATCTGTCCACATCCAATACTTGCATCTCCGACAGTCGCAATGTTGCCAATAACACAGTCCTCAAGTTGAGCACGACTGCATCAACACAAATGCACACCAGCCAGCGGGGGTTGAGCGCTGCCCACGAGAGGCAGCCGCTGGTGTGCTCCCTTGTCTTGAGGCTTGCATTTTGCAACTCTATAATGGTTGCGCGGCGTGTACAGAACCCTGTTCCATGGGCGTATACGAAACCCTGTGCCTCAAGCCTGTGTGGTCGCGCGTCCCTCACTTTAGAGGGCAAAAACAACAGACTCACCTGTGTTCTGGTCTGGCCAGATGTACCCGTAACCGCAGGAGCCGTGGTGGATGTCCCAGTTCCAAGGCTCATTGCCTGACAGGGTTAGCGCAGGCCGCGCCGGTTAACGGGTGTGCTCGTGCATCCGTGCGCACGGCGGGTTGAACTGACTTGTCTGCATGTACGTACAGGCTGAAGCGGTGCCGCTGAATCGCCTCGCTCAGCTGGGCAGAGGCGATCGCGCCCATGCAGGCACGCACCGCTGGGCTAGTCTGAGCGCGCGGCCAGCCCGTACGGCTGCCAGCGCTGTTCTTACCGTAAAAGGTGGCACGGCCCGTGGTCCATGCTGCTGCCTGGGGTGCGAGCAGGGTGAGGCCCAGCACAGCCGCCAGCACCAGGGGCCCGCAGCTCTGTGGAGGAGGGCAGAGGGGGCGCGCCAGGCGATTGCTTGGTCGGTAATCGCATCGGAATGGTGTGTGCTGAAGCAGACGGCACGCGGCGCTCGCGATCGCGCCTCCCACCGCTCAACGCCCTGCACAATGGCGTGAGGAGCTGCGGCAGCGCCCTGAGACATGCTGCAGTGCCAAAGACGAGCTCTCACCCGCTTTCCTTGAGTATATTGCTGCATTTTATAACCTATATGTGGCAAACAAGACCGCGATTCGTGGGCGGGCTCAGTTTTTCGGTCCGCGTCTGACACACGCTATGCTTTGACCGGCTTTGAAAGCAGGATCGCCATGACGTATGCACTACAAGTCCATACATTCAATGCATCACGGACCTGGAGGCATGCGATTTCCCACACCTGCACAAAGTTACGTGCGCTCGAGTTGTTACGGTGGCCGCGCGGTGATTTCAGCCGTGCAAATCAAACTTTATAGCAATATTGGTTGAATTCCAGCGCAGTCAGCCATGAAATCCTGTCGGGCCCCTCGCATACGTGCCTCCAAGGCTCCTCCCTCGGACATTAGCGCACACCGGTATGTGTGCGCCTTGGGGAGGCCGACATTGCAAGGTCGGCCAGCATTTATGGATCAAAAGCCAGTACGTGTGCCGGTGTTGTGCTTTGCTGGCTCCCACATATTGAAGGGGCTGGCCCAAGTCTGACACGGCATCCAGGAGGATGGTGTACCCTCGGGGGCCGGGCGCCGAGTCTGTCGGTCCCACCCACCCAGGCCAGCAAGAGATCAGGGAGTTTGATTTGTAATAGGATGGAACATATCGAAGGTAAAAAATTTGAGGCGGCCTGCAGCAGCATACGCGAACTTGCTTGTCCAGGCTGTTTGTGTCACCCGACCTCACCAAATCACTCAGTCAATCAGGCTGGTAGCATGTGGACCGTGCGCGACCGGTTGATGAGCCTGGGGTTTTCTTATCATGTCCACGACCTTCTTTGTATTGTCTGTGCTGTTGGGACAGGGGCGCGATGTGCCCCAGCATCCGCCGCACAACTGGGCGTTGTGTACAATACACATGCCGCCAGAGGCATGCCCGGTTGCAGCAGTTATCAGATGGCAATTGCCTCTGACACCCTGTCGTTGTGCGTACTCCGAATGGGTTGGCGGTCATTGGCGGCCATGGCTGGCCGGGCCTGATCAGCTGGCCTGGTTGTCGCGACGACATCAGTTGCTGTCAACAACTTGCCATCAAGCGCCAAGCCGATCGCAAGCCGTCTGGTAGCACACTTGCCATCACGGCCGGTACCAGCACAACACAACATGCCTTGCGCGCACCACTGGGGCACCCGGGATCGCGGTGTTGGCAAAAGTGCCCGTGTATGCCGCCTCTTTGATCCTCCAAGCACCGGTGCACGTTCACAAAACTGTAGTATCCTTTCAAGATTTCCGAACATACGGTATAATGGCCCACTCGAGCGCAGCTTGCCCAAGCTTGGGCACTTCAACACCAGCGTCATCCCTGTCGCCGCGCCCCTCCCTCTAGACGGGGCTGTACATACTTTATTAGAGATGTGCTCGGGCGAGCAGACAGTGTGCGGGCTGCCGGCGGAAATCGGCAAACAACTTTGGCGCCCACCTCACCACCCGCGGCCCGTGGACGGGATGGGTGGCAGAGCAGACGAGGTGGAAGATCTACACCAATGGGCGCCCTCGCACCGGCTGATCCACCGCGGAGCGTGAGTCCTCGGGCCCGCTCTTTCGAAACAGGATTGGGCAGCCCTCGAGGTCTCCCTAAATTGACAGCTGGGCTCCTTCGTGCTCGCAAATGTGTTGACAGGACGAGCACGGTCTCGCTATGCTGCGCGGACGGCGAGCTGCTGGCGGTCAAGTCTTACAGCAAGGGCTTGCTCGCGCCGCGCCACTGCCTCAACCTGCGGCGAGAGTTGTGCGTCCTTGCGCACCTGCGCCAATGCGGGTGCGTGCATGGGTGCCCATGCACCCACGCATGCGATCGCTCGGCACCAGCCCACCTCTGGCGGTCGCCGCGGCGTGCGGCGGCCGTTGGCGCCAGATATGCGCCAGCTTGGTCCTGCTGTGAGGCCAAGCGCGGCCTACCCCACTCTGGTGCCAACTTCGCCGGCCCCTAGGCCGCGCATGTGCTGCATGCGCGCCTGCCTCGACCATGCGATCACCCGCTTGATCCCCGACAGCCCAGTCGCCTCTGCGGTCCCTGCCAAGACGGTGCGGTGCGCTTTTTGCGAATGCCGTCCCCCAAACTCGCAGCATTCCTGGCGTTGTGCAGCTGCTGCACACCGACGAGACGGCCGACGCGGTGCTGCTGTTCTTCCGCGCGGCGGCGGGCGGCGACATGTACCGCAGCCTGAAGCTGCAGCCCTGGGACGAGGCGCGGCTGCGGGACCAGGTGCGGCCAGCGCGCGCCGCGGTTGGCAGTTGGTCGTTGGCGGCCGGCGGCTGGCGTTGAGCTGCGGAGAGCTGTGGGGGCAAGGGGAGAGGGTGGGGGCGGAGATATCTGGACGCAGCATGCGCTCGGCGAGGCGGGAAGCGGCAGCTTGCTTTGCGCGCTGGGTGGACGAGCAGTGTCTGGAATGTCTGCGACATTAGCATGGCGACGCCCGCCGCTGCAAGCGACCGCGCACACTTGAGAGCCGATACGCTTCCCACTTGCCCGTCCTCTGGTTTAGCCAGGCAGGCCCCCCACGTCCCCGCCTGCTGCATGTACGCGTTGCCTGCAGGTGGTAGTGCCGCTGCTGGCTGTGCTGGCGCGGCTGCACTCGATGGGCTACGTTCACCGAGACATCAAGTGGGTGCTGCCGCTCAGGGGATCATGCTGAATCTGGCGCATGGATGAACAGGGATGCGATCGTCCCGCCACCGCGGCGCCGGCAGCCGCCATGGCAAGCGATTGCTGGGGCAGGCCGGCCGGGCAGCGGCTGCCGCGTGTGAACCCCTACAGTGTGACTTTGCTATGTCAGCTACAACGTCCCCACCCCCTTGAAGCTCTGGTCCTCTCCCCCATCTCGCCCTCAGCGGCAGCCCTGCGCCTCGACACTCACTCGCATGCCAATTCCCTCCTGTGCGACTCCCCAGGCCCGAGAACATTTTCTTCGCCGCCGACGGCTCCCTGGAGCTGGGAGACTTTGGCCTCACAATCGACCAGCGGCGCGAGCGCCCCATCAGCCGCGTCGGCACGACGGGTGCGCGCCTGCGGGGCGTTTCCAGGCCTGGCCGCGCGGATCATTGCTACGCCTCTGCCGACTGCGCCGGCTCCACCTTTTCTTGTTGGCTTGCCGACAGTTGCGGCTATCTCCTGCCCCTGAAAACACACACACCACACACACACCACACACACACCACACACACACACACACATGCACACGCACACGCACATACGTGCGCGCGCTTATGCACCCCTGATACGTCCTGCCCCCTCACACATGTGTCGTTTGTCTCCCCAAAGACTACATGGCCCCGGAGGTGCGCGCCCTCCCCCGGAGAGCTTGCATGATCGCTTGAGCGTTCAGCAACCGGCAGTGGGCACTATCAATGTGATCTCAATCACATTGATAGTGTTTCACCCTCCCCCAATCATTGTCTGCAAAGCAAATATCGCATTGCCGATGCTCTTAAATGCCGCCCGAACACACGCGCACACACACACGCGCGCGCACGCACGCACCTACGCACGCACCTGCTGGCCCCTGTAGGTGCTGGCGCAGCCCACTGCCGAGGAGGCGGCCGCGCTGCCCCCCAGCTGGCTGGCCAGCTACGACGAGAGGGTGGACGTGTGGGGCGTGGGCGTGCTGGTGAGCGCTGCAGCACACCCGTCAAAACAAAGAATATTGTACATATATGACATACGTATCCATCGTCTGGTGTTTGTGGGCGTGTGATATCTGTGCGTGTTTGGTTGTATGTGCACTTTCCATGTGTGGGAGGCATACATGTGTATGCGTGTGTGTTGGGCGCGTGCTGACATGCGCGCATGTGTGCGGGTAAGGGTTAAAACACATCTGAAATTAAGGTTAGGTGTGTGCAGCAGGATCAGGAATGGCGACCTGAACCTCACAACAAAGGGTTGGGAAGCCAGGCTTCGCGCTTCAAGTGCAGTCGCCCCCCAGGTTCCAAACACAACCCGCCCCCTTCCCTCGCTCGCCGTCCCATTCTTGCAGGTATTTGAGGCCCTCACCGGCCGGCCCCCCTTCTCCCACGCCAACCCCGCCGTCGCCGCCCTCAAGGCGCGCTTCCAGGAGCCGCCCCCGCTGCCGGCCGGCGCCGCGTCGTCCGCCTGCCGCGACTTTGTGCGGCTCGCCCTCACGCAGGACCCCAGGCGGCGGCCGGCGGCCGCGCAGCTCCTGGCGCACCCCTGGCTGCTTGGCGGCGCCGCAGCCGCCGCCGCTGCTGCCGCTGCTGCTGCACCCAACGAGCTGGCCTCCCTCAGCAGGTGTGTGTGATTACTTAAAGCCGAGGCCCGTGCTCCACGCACACACGCCTTGTGGCGGCCATCCCCTATGCATGCATGTCCTGAGTGTATTCCGCAGGTGTTCTTGGCCTTGGCTGCCGCACCACTCACTGGCCTCGCCGCACGCTGCTGTGCCGCCTGTCCCAATGACAGCCCCTCAATCTGCAGGACCGCCTCCGCGCCTTCCGCGCCTGCCACTCCAAACCACGGACCCGAGCGCAGCGCGCACGCGTCCTCCTTCGCGTCCTGCGCCAGCGCCGCCGGGCAGCCGCCGTCGAACGGCTGCCGCGGCGGCGGCGCCTGCTCGGCTTCCGCTGAGAGCACGCCTTGGGAGCAACGGGCGTGCAGCTCCGCGCTGCACGCGTGCGGCGCCGCAGCTGCGGCGGCAAGGGCAGAGGCGCCGCCCGTGGAGCGTCAGCCGTCGCTGGGCGTCGGCCTGGCCGGTGCGAGGGGCTCAGGGGCCGGCGCCGCCGCCGCCGCCGCGTGCGCGGCGGCGCCGAGGCCGTGCACCCTGAGGCGCAGCAGCACCGCCTCCGCCGCGGTCGGCCGCGCCCCTGCCGCGCCGCGCGTGCCGGCCGGCGCCGCGTCGTGCTCGTCCTCGCCGGTCGCGCGCGGCGCCGCAGCGGCGGCGGCGACTGCACCCGGGGCGGCGCAGCGTCTTGGCCACCAACTGTCGCTCCCCGTCGGTTTTGGCGACGGCGGCGGGTGGGCAATTCCCGCGCCCGCGCCCATGCCGGGCGGCGGCCTGCCGCCGCGGCCCGCGGCGTTTGCCATGATGCCGCCCCCGGGTGCCTGCAGCCCTGGCCCCAGCGGCTCCAATTATCTGGGGCTGGGCGCAGGAGGGGCCCCGCTGCCCGCAGTCGGCAGCGCCCCGACCAGCGGCGGCGGCGGCGCGATGCGGCACGCGCAGGCGTGGGCGCGCGCCGCGAGGGAGGCGCGAGAAGCCAAGCGGCTGCGGGCGGCGGCGGCGGCGGCGGCAAACGGTGGCGGCGGTGCGTCGCCGCCGCCGGCCACGGCGGCCGGCCATGGGCGTGGCAGCCTCGTTGTCGAGGTGCGCTTCTCAGTTTGCATCATGCACACGTAAATTGTGTGCGTGTGTGAGTGCGCGTGTGTGCTTCTGGGCAGACTGCCCAACTGTGTGTGTGTGTGCATGCGTGCGTGTGTGGACAAGCGCTCTCTTGTTGCACGTGCCCCTCATCCCGCAGCCCCCATCGTCCCAGCCTCGAGCCCACGCCCAAGCCTGGGTGCGATGCACCCTTCAGCCACACTCGCATACCGCATTCCCCCACCCCACCCCATGTGCCCCCTCCCGCGCCCCAGGTCCCTCGCCTTGCCCGCGGCGGCAGCCCCCTCCCCGGCTGCTGCGACCTCGACACGGTCTGCGAGCTCAGCACTGCACTCAACACCCCGCAGGCCGCCGCCAGCGGCGGCGGCGGCGGCGGCCTTGCGAGGCCGCCCAGCCCCGAGGCGCACCTGTCTGTCGCGGCCGGCGGGCCCGCCGCCCTGGAGCGCTGCGGCGCGGCAGCTGGTGACCCCGCGACCCCCTCAGGCGCCGCTGGCCCAGAAGCGATCCTCTCGCCCCCTGTGACCCAGCTGGCCGCAGACGCAGCCGCCGTAGCCGCCGCGGACGCGGCGGCAGCTGCGGCCGCGCGCGCCGAGGCGTGCACGCCACCGCCGCCTCCTGCTCGCTACCGCGGCGCCGCGCCGCTGTCGCCGTGCGCGGCGCTGCTGCAGACGTGGGTGCACGCGGTCCTCAAGCGGAGGCCGCTGCACCGCGGCGCGTCGCCGCCGCCGGGCGCATTGCCGCCGCGGGCAGCGGCCCCGGCGCTCGTCACGCGCGCGGGCGGCTTGGCGCTCGCGTAGCGCGGCTGCCCGGGCGCCCGACCCGCCGCGTCCACCGCCGCCGCAGCAACGTCCACCGCCGCCGCAGCAACCGCTGGAGCCGCTCTCCTCTGCGCCACGCAGCTCTTGCAGCACCTGCGCAGCACTGCAATGTCGCTGTTTCCAACCCTCCTGCTGCAACTGCCGCGAGTTGACCCCTGTGAAAGGCGTGCGCCGACCGCAAAGCGCCGCGCGGGCTCGCGCGGCCAAACTCGGCGCGCCCAGCCGCGATGCAGGGCGCCGGCGCGGCCCCTGTCGCCGCGCCAAGGCGCGCTCACGCGTGCGCAGCTGCAAACCTCTACGCTGCAAATGTCTCTCATCGGATGTGTGTACTGCAATCGAAGACACCCGCACTGGCCCAACTGCAAGGCACTGCACTGCGCGGGAGCCCGCCGCGGCAAGCGAAGCCTCCGGCGCGGCCCCGCGAGGGGGGCGCGGGCCCCTTCCCTGCGCCAGCTCTCCCTTCGGTTCGGCTCGCTCCCGCGCCTGATGTCCTGCCCCGCTCCCGTCCCGACGCTCGCCTCGCGCGCGTTGCTGGCGCGCTTGCGCGGCTCGGCGCACGGGGCGGATGGACGAGCTCCTCCGTTGGCCCGGGGCCGCCTTTGTCCCGGAGGACAGCCTCTGCACCTTCGCTGCCGGCCGGCGCGGCCCTCCCAGGTCGCATTTGCTATGCTTTGGGAACACTAGCTTGAGCTCCCGCGCCGCACCCTGCACTGTGCCCTGAAAAAGGAAAGGGAATGCCGCGCGACGGCCCCCAGGCTTGCGGGAGCCAGCGGGCCCTTGCGCGCCTGGGCGGTCCGGCGGGCTGCTTTGTGAATAGCGCCCCCGTCCGGGCCCATTGATGCCGTGCCCACGTCGCATCACATCACATTTGTCGCACCACTGAAAAGGGAAAACACGCCACGAACAGCAGCCCCACGCCCGCTGGTGCGGCGCCGGCATCGGCGAGGCGGGGCTTCCCACCCTTGTCGCGGCCGGCCACGCCGTTGCCGCCGCCGCGGCCGGCCACGGCGCGATGCGTGCCCGCTGGCTGACCCACGAGCCGGGGCGCGCGGCGGCGCCACAAGGTTCCTCTCTTGATCGGCTGCCTGGCGCCGCGCGGCGGTCACAAGCGGCCGAAGTCTCTCTGTCAAGACCGCTCTATGCGCCGCTCCCGGCGCCCATTGCGCCGCCCCCTTGGCGCACGGCCGCCGCGCCGCGCGGCGCCCATGCGTGCGCGCACGCGCAGCCCAAGTTTGACCAGCCCCTCGACCCCGCCCCAGGCTCCCCGCCGCCACGAAGATGAAGCTTGAACTGTCCCCCCCTTTAAACGCCGACGCCCACGCGGGCCAGCGCTCTCACGCACGCCACCCCAACGACGCAAAAGCGCGCGCAAAAAGGCAAGGCCGCGGGGCCGGCGTGGATTGCGCCGCCCCGCGCCTTGGCACCTCGGCGCGCCCATAGGACGCGTTAAGATGAGGCGGCATGCCGGCGCGCTACGCGGGCGCGGCCCCGGTCTGCTGACTCTCTCTCACGCGAAGCCCCCAAACACCTCGGTTCGCGCGCGCGTGTTCAAGCGCGCTCCGCGCGGGCGGCGTGATGGGGGGATGTTTTTGATTGGGAAGCTCTCCTGCACCCTACCTGCTTCCTCACAGGCACCGAGGGCAAGGCGCACTGCAAACAACGAGCTCACTTTTGGGCGATGCTCTGGATGCACACACACGTGTGCGGGGCGCGACTGCGCCGCACGCACGCCTGCCCCTGCCAGGCCGCCTGGCTGGCCCTACGCCTTTGCGAGCGACGCACGCGCGGGCCCAAACGCGGCGCGAGCGGCGGCGGCGGCGACGCTGCTGCCCGCCGCGCCGACTCCTTGCTTCGGGAGCTTCCGGCCCGGGCCGCTTGCTAGGGGCCGCCCTCCCCCTGAGGTTGAGCCGCCGTGCTCACACGCCTGCGAGGGGCAGCCACGAGCCAGCCCCAGGCGCCACGCCTTTGTTGTGCCCGCCGACGAGCCGGCCCTGTGCCAGTTTTGCCCTCTCCATCAGAAGCCGCCCGACCCAGAACTGCTCGTGCACAGGGGACCAAGCGCGGCGAGCGCATGCGCGCGTGCCCCTTTGCCGGACGGGAGCATTGGCCCGCGCGGCGGCTGCACGCGCGCGTGCGCGCGCACGTGCCGCCCAACGAATCTCGGGCGTCCTCGGCTCTTCACGCACCCAGGGGCATGCACATTTGCAGTTCCCGATGGGCGCGCCGGGGGCGCCCCCTAGCCGAAGATGCGCGCGCTGCTTTGCCCATAAGAGACCAACGAAGGCCCAATGAAGGAATACCACACAGCTCGGCCATCCTGACGCACACTGGGCCGCTGCGGCGCTGAGGCCCTTTCCA
Source organism: Monoraphidium neglectum (assembly GCF_000611645.1). Lineage (NCBI taxonomy): Eukaryota > Viridiplantae > Chlorophyta > Chlorophyceae > Sphaeropleales > Selenastraceae > Monoraphidium > Monoraphidium neglectum. The sequence continues at coordinate 10,919 of NW_014012227.1, forward strand.
TCCCCACGCGGTCTAGTTGGGTCGCCGGCCCAGCCTCGGGGGCCGCGCACCAGCCCTCCCGCCCGCCGGTGCAGCGATTGCTGTCCACTTGTTGGCGCGCGGCGGGGGCAGTGCGAGGGGCTCGGCGCAGCCCCTGTTGCGCGCCAACGCGGGGTTCCAGCCGCAGACGCGGCTTGGGCGGGGTGCGGCGAGGGGCCGCCGTGCCGGCGAGCAGCGAGCACTCTGCCACGAGCGCTGCGCCGCGTGCGCACTGGCGCCTCCACGCCTTCATATCCAGGATACTTACCTGCTCAGAGGGGCGCGCGCCGCCCGCACACGCACCGTACACACCTCAGACAGCGCCTACCTACTGCTTCCTTTGCACACGCACCTGCCCCCTTCCTTGTCCCACTGCCGGCGGCGCCAAGCCGTCCCGGCACGCCCCCGGATCAGGCCCCCTGTGCCCGCTGTTCGCACCCGAGGATACAGTTCTGCGCCCATGAAAGCAACAACCACACCCATCGCTCGCGCACGCATGCGCGCGCGCGTCGCCCCCTCGCTGCTTGTCGCGACGGGCACACACGCGCGCGCGCACGCGCGCGCCAGAGACCTTCCGAGGGCATAGCACTATGCTGCGCTTTCTTGACGGCGCGCACGAGACACACATACGCACACACGCGGCCGCGGCCGCCCTGCACCAGCGCGTTTTCGCCCCTTGAAGAACCACTCCCATGCCCCGGCCCCGCACTACGCCCCTGCACCAGGCGTCCGATCCGAGGGGGTCCCGTCAAACGGAAGGGGAAGTTTTTCGGGGGCGCTGGCTCGCCCGCCACCCTCGCAGGTACCATCTCGGCGGCTACAAGAGGCCGCCCTGCTGTCCCACTTCTGGGTGCCTCTCTTTGCTGTGTCAGGCCCCAGGTGTGTGGGCGCGGGGCCGCTTCCCCGCCGCCCTGTGCATCAGTTTTTTTCCACACAGGATGCTCGTCGCCCCGACCAGCCACACTTTTGACCCGCGGCTCCCAAACTTGTGCGCGCTTGCCCTCACGCCGGGAACCCCGCCGTTTGCGCGCAGCGCCCCCCCTCCCGACCTTTGTTGTAAAACACCGCGCCAGAATTCTAGACCAATGCGACGACTGCCAGGTGGCGACTGGCTTTGACACTTCTAGGGATAGCTGTCTCCACACTGGGTGCCACAACCCATTCAGCATTTGAGCTTTTGAGTCTTATCCAACCCGCGGCTGGCAGCTGCACCGTTATCGTTTCGAGGGCTGCCGGCGCAACCACAAAGTATTCCATGAGTCTGCAAACCCGCAGGGAAGGCAACAATCAGGAAAGCCTGCAGCAGGGGCGCAGCAGTGCGGCAGCGCAAGAACGGGGGGCCCGAACACAAAGCGGGGCGCACGGAGTTTTGACGGGGCAGGGTGCACCTTAGCAGCCGGGCGGCGCAGCCGTGTGCAGCCCGGGGACTGGGGTGGGTGTTATTGCGCTGCAAGGAGGGATGCAAGGGGAGTGGGTGGTGCGCCTCAAAGGGGTCGTGCGTGGGTGACACCCCCACTACTGCAGCTTGGATCAGGCCGGGGCCCGCTGCTTAGAAAGGATCGCGGACAAGCGAGGAAGGTGGATGAGCGAGGCGGCAGTGGCTTGTTTCAAGCAGTGCTTGTCCTGGGTGCGCGCGGTGTGTGTGTGTGTCCTGCATGTGTTGTGAAGAAATGCGCAGCCCCTGTCAGAACCAAGCATGCAATCTGAGGACAAGGCCCGGAGGGAGCAAATCCGTTGTAAAACGCACAATTTTAGGCCATAAGGAGCACATATCAGAGGTGCGCGGAAAAGGCTTAAGAGCAGAGACAGGGCAGGGCAAAGCGTCACGTTCAGCAGTCAAGGAGGTTTGTTCAGGGCCGGGGAGGGAACCGCCGGCCGCGTTCAGCCATGATCGTTCAAGCGGCGGCGGGCTCCGGTTGCGAGGCCACGTTGAGCTGCTTGCTGCACCGCCGAGGGGCCAGCGGCCAAGCCAGCGCGATGGATGCGGCGGTTGGGGGCGGGTGGATGGGGAAGCTGGGCGGCGATCAACACACCCCAGTGACCCACCACGTGGTGTCACCAGCTGGGCACCCACCCCTTGGCTGCTGACCGCTCTGTTTCGGGTCCCTCTACTGCTGGCCGGCGCCGGCGCTCCCGCCGCTCCTGCCGCGCAGCAGCCGCAAACCCGGGAGCTCCGCAAAGACGGCCGCCACTGTCCGCGGCGACGGCGCCGCGGACGACGTGAACGACGGTTGGCTGCCCTGGCTGCCCCTGCGCGCGCTCAGCGGCGCCGCCGCCGCGACGGGGCAGGGCGCGCCGGCTTCCGACGCCTGCCTTCGCTGCGGCTCATGGGGGCCGATGGGGGCAGAGGCGCATGCGGCGCCACACGAATCGCCGTCCTCGCCCGCGGTCGCGGCCGCGAGCGCACGCGTCTCCAGCGGCTGGCACGCATCTTCAGCTTCGTCGTCGCCGCAGCCGCCGCCGCGGCCGAGCCGGGCGGGCGGCAGCGGCGCGCGGTCGCTCTCGGTCTCCGGGGCCGCCGCGCACGCCCACGAGCCGTTGCTGCTGGCTCTGGGGCTGCCCGGCTGGCTCGAGCGCGACCGGCCCAGCCGCAGCCGCCCGAGCGCTGACATCGCCATTGCTATGAAGCTGCCGTCGCCGCCGGCGGCGGCCAGCTCCGCGGCAGCGTCGCCGCCGCTTTGCCTAGGAGTCTCCAGCTGGCCCGAGAGCCGCGGCCGCAGGTAAGTGTGGCTTGCCGCCGCCGGCCCGCGCAGCGCCTCCTCGCTCCGCCTCCGCGCCCGAAGGCCGCGCGGCGACCCGCCCGCCCGCGCGCTCGCTCCCCCCGCGCCGCCGTCCCCGCTCGCGCGGCCGCCGCCCTGCGCGCCGTCGCCCTCGTCGCAGCCGCCGCCGGGCCCCTCCTCGCTGATCCGCGCGGGATGGTGCGCGGCCGCCGCCGGAGCACCGCCGCCGCCGCCGCCCTTTGAAACATGGAGTCCTTGATGGTGGTGGGCGCCGCCGCCGCCGCAGGCGGCGCCGTCCCGCGGCGAGGAGGGCGACGCCGCGGCGATCCTCATCTCCACGACCAGATCTGGGTCGAAGATCCACCCGCTGATCTGCCGGATCGGCGCCGGCCCGCACTCGGCGACCGGCGAGAGCAGCAGCGCCGCGTCCCCGCCGGCACCGCCGCCGGCGGAGCCGCCGGCGCCGGCGGCGCCGCACGTGAAGCGGGGGCTGAGGACCGCCGCCGCGCCGCCGCCCGCGCGGGGGCTGGCGCCGCAGGCCCCGCTCTCGGCGCTGCTGCGGCGGCCGGCGCCCATGAACGTGCGGCGCAGGTAATCCTTGTCCCGCGCTTGCTGTGTGCGCAGTGGGGATGCATCATAACACCATCATGTGGTTCAGTGGCCACTCATGTCCAGCAAAGCCTCAAGGTGAAGGCAGGCGCCGCACTGCAGACGCTGACTCACCATATCCCAGCAGGGAAAGCTGGAGTGAGTCGTGCGCCTGCCGCCGCCCCACGTGCGGCGCACTGCCCGTCGGACGCACTGCGCCGCCGGCCCCGGGGCGCTGCTCCGCGCGCGCGCACGCC
>NW_014012226.1:0-10169 GCF_000611645.1 Monoraphidium neglectum
GCATTGGAGGGCGGTGGGTGACGGGCTGCCGACGGGAGGCGTGGTGTGGGGGGGAGGGTGGCTGGTGGGACCGTGCATGCCGCAATTGCATGCGATCAGGCCGCCTGCAGCGTGGATTGAAAATGGCTGGGTTGACAAGCAGCGAAGAGGCAAGGACAAGCAGCGCCGACTTGAAAATGGGAGTTGAGAGTAGGCAGGGACGCGGGCAGACTTGGTTGCTTGGTGCAGCGCTCGCGCGCTATCCTGCTTCGGGGGCGCGCAGCCCTGCGCTGGGTGCGAGGGCGCTGCCTTGTGAAGTCCAAGCGCCTCACCCCCCCTCAAACAAACGCACACATGCAAATGCACACAGACGCACACACGCACACACACATGCGCACATGCACACATGCGCACATGCGCACAGATGCACACACGCACACATGCAAATGCACACACACACACACACACACACACACACACACACACGCACACACACATGTACATATGTACACAGATGCACACATGCAAATGCACACACACACACGCTTGTGCGTGCCCCTGTGCGTGACCTTCCCCGCCCCGCAGCGGCGCCCTCCTGGAGCGCGTGGAGTCGCGCGCGTACAGCGAGCGCTACATCGCGGGGCTGGTGCGCTCCATCCTGCGCTTCATCGCACAGTGCCACGCCAAGGGCATCGTGTACCGCGACGTCAAGCCCGGTGCGCGCGCCTGTGCGCTTGTTTTGTGCCTGCTGTTTTGCGCGCCCTATTTGAGCGCCTGTGTTGCGCGCCTGTTTCTGCGCCTGTATATGGATGTGATGGGGTCCTGGAGGGGATCCAACAGCTAGTAGATGTGGTGCCAGCGCGTGAGGGCAGGGGAAATGCAGGCAAAAGCCCCAACGCCCGACTGACATGTTGCAGCTTGCGTTCAACGGCCAGCTGCAAAGGTCCCCCTGAAGGGCAGGCTGCCGAACCCCTTCCCCTCCCTGTCACATCAAAACGTGCCGCCCGCTGCTCTTCCTTGATGATACTCTCATCATGACAGCCTCTGAGCACCCCACACCCCCGCCTCGGAACCGCCCCGCAGACAACTTCCTGTTCCTGTCGAAGGACGAGGACTCGCCCCTCAAGGCCACTGACTTTGGGCTGTCCATCCGCCACAGCACAGAGGAGGCCAAGCTCACCAGCCGCTCAGGTGTGTGTGTGTGTGTGGGGCGGAGAGAGTGTGTGTATAAGTGAGGCTGAGTGTGTGCGTGTGTGCATGTGTGTGCGCGCGCTGTTGTTTGCGTGCACGCGTTCGCATGCATGTGCCGCATGCACGCGCATGCGTGCGTGTGGGTGCCCAGGCGCAGTTTCTCCTCTAGGCCGCTGTTAGAGCTGGCTGGGGTCGGACTGTTGTTGGGCACCTGATTCTGAGCGAGTGCCTGTTGTTGCACTGCCCACCATGCGCACCACGTGCCGCCGAGGTTTGGGCTGTTGGTTCCACAACACATCTCTCCACCCTCACAGGCACTCCGGCCTACATGTCGCCAGAGCTGGTGATGCAGTGCTACGGTGAGGCTGCGCCAGGGGGTGCACCACGAGTGTTGGGGCTGCGGTAGTCCACCATTCATAGACTTGTTGGCGCCGACTTGCCTCCGCTTGCGGTCGGTTTGTGCTGAGTCTAGCCACCCCTCACGTTCCCGCCCTGCACAATCCGCCGCAGACGAGAAGTGTGACATCTGGTCCGTCGGCATGATGGCCTACCAACTGCTCACCGGCCGCTTCCCCTTCTGTGAGCACCAGCCCCTTGTGCAACGCTCATCACGCGCGCGCCACGTGGCAAGCCGCTTCGCCGGTTGACCGCATATGCGCACGCGCGCGTGCCCGGGCGGCTACCCCACACCCCATGGCTCAAGCTGCCGCCCCACCAATTCGATCAACCCCCTTGCCTCTCAGGGGAGGATGTCCGCAACGAGACCCTTAGTGATGTGTGGAAGGTGGGGCCCCTCTGTGCGCTTGCACGCATGAACACACTGTGCACGAGTGGGCGCCCTGGCCCCGCCGCCCACGTCGTGTGTAAGAGCGCCAGCCCCGACCTGGCGGTCTTACGTGGATTGCCGCACGACAAGCTCCGCCCTGAGTCTCCCGACTCTGCAGTGCACCCCTTTGTCAGCTGAAGCGCCCAGAGTCCAAGGCTCTCGCATTCCCGGCATTCTTCTCCCTCGCAAACCCACACCCCCCTCCAGGCTGTATTGTCCCAGGAGATCAACTGGGAGGCGGCAGAGCTGCAGGTCCTCTCGAGGCCGGCGCGCAACTTCCTGGAGGTGCGCGACTCGTGTGACTAATAGGAAAGGGCGTGCGGGACGCGCGTCGCTTGCCCTGTGTCACACGGCCTATGGAGGCATGCGCGCGCTTGCTCGGCGCGGCGCCGGCAAGCCACCCAGCTTGCTGCCCGGCCATACATCATTCCTGCGACCCGGGCGTTTGAGCGCCTGATCCCGCGAACCTCTTGTGCCCTACTCCGCACCCTGTTGCGCAGCGCCTGCTGCAGCGCAACCCCCAGCTGCGGCCCAGCGCCAGCGAGGCGCTGGAGGACCCCTGGCTGGCGGACGACGGCCTGGCCAGCGACGTGCCGCTCAAGGTGCGCGGGGTCGCGTGCAAGGACGGTGACGTCAGCGAGCTTCAACGCCTCGATCGCACAGGAGCAGCCACTGCTGCAGCCCTTGGGACCCCAGGTCGGGCTGAACACCACCAGGCGCATGGGCCCGCAGCTGCTTCCCCCCTTCCCCCAAAATATGATGTCAAGTGTTGTCCGTGCCCTTACAGGCTTTACTGTGAGCCCTGCGTGGGTCGATGACAGCTCATAGCCCACCGCTCCTAAACCACCCATCAAACCCTCAACGCAGGGCAGCGTCGTGGCCCGGCTGCAGCGCTTTGCGACCTACGGCCACCTGAAGCAGCTCGTGCTGCGCATGATCACCGAGGAGATGCGCCACAAGGGCAGGACGCCCTCGCTCGCGTCGGCCATGCAGGTGGGAGGCCGCGGGCAGCCCGCTCATGCGAGCCGTCATGTTGTTGAGACCGTGCCGTCACACCGGTCAGCAGGCGTGCACTCTCCTGCGCTCCTGTCCTGCACCAACCCCACAAAGCCTTGCCAATTGCGCAGCACCCCTCCTGTTATTACCACCGCCCATGCTCACACCACACGCATGCCCTCTCTTGTGTGTAACCCCCCAGGAGCTGTTTGCCGAGTACGACGTCGACTCCAGCGGCTCTATCAGCTTTGACGAGCTGGCCACCGGCCTGCAGAGGCAGGGGTACAACGTCAACGAGTCGGAGGTGAGGGCGGCAAACCCTTGCGTTGCACGGGTCAAATGGCGCTACTCAGGAGGGCCTAAGGGGCAGGCCAGTGCAGCGCTCGTGGAGCTGCGCTTGCTCTCTCCCCCTGCTCGCAAAGCTCGAGTCGGCCGGCCCCAATTGCAGCTCGTGCGGAGTGGCGGCGCTCGCGGCCCCTCACTAGCCAGGCGCTGAAGCAACAGCCCCGCTGCTGCGTGCCTCGAAACATGCCCCTCCGAAACACGCCGAGCAGGTGCGGCAGCTGATGAGCCGCCTGGACATGGACAACACCGGCCACGTGGAGGGCGACGAGTTCGTGGCGGCCCTCATCGACTGGGGCGTGGTGAGGGCCCGCCTCAGGGGGGCTCGCTGCAGGGTTGTCGGGTTTCGCGTGGCCCCCTCCCCCGACCGCAGTCAGCGGCAGCTTCTCCGCGTCCTCCTGCGCTTCCGCCTGCCCCGGCTTCGATGTGCGATGCGCAACACATGCATGCCGCCTGCCTCTGACTCTGCAATATGGCACCCCCCTTTGAACTTCCTGCCCCTCCAGATCATGCAGACGGCTGAGTGGCAGGAGTACGTGGATTCTGCCTTCTCGCGGCTGGACGTGGATGGTGACGGCTTCATAGAGCTGGAGGAGCTCCTGGACCGCATGCCAGAGGACTTCCTGCAGGGGTGCGCTGGGGGGCGGGGTGTGGCGGCAGGGTGGGGAGGGGGTGTCGCTGGTGCTGCCGCCTGCTCAGGTGCACGTTTGGACGGCTGTGGTTGCGCCATGTGACGAGCCTCATGGCGGCACGGGGTCCCCGTTGACCTCAGGCGCGAAAACGTGCGGCCTCCAGGCAGCCGCGACCTCTTCTTCCACCCTGCTGCCGCGCCTGCACTCCCCCCCCCCCCACACACACACACACACACTTGTGCGTGCGCAGGGACGATGTCGAGCGCGTGTCGGAGGCCAAGCGCATGCTGCGTGAGGCGGACGCCAACGGGGACGGCCGCATCTCGCGCGCCGAGTTCTTGGGGCTGCTGCGGGAGAACATTTCTCCCGACAGCCTCAGCCTCTACGACAACCGCCTCAAGATACACACGATCTCCCCGGCGGCGTGACGGCGGGCATGACCACGCGCGGCCGCGCGGCCGCCTGGCCACCGGGTCGGGCCGCGGGCGCGAGGGGTTTCTGCAGTAAGATGAGGAACGGCCCGGACCGCTCGAGTGGGCACGGAGCAGTGATGTGGGCGTGCCGGCCTGCTGCTTGGCCCATTGTTGTGGGAGCCCGCTGACTCGTGGTCACCAGCCCAGTGGCGCCATTCATACCCCCCGCGCACGCCGTGCCGATTATTTCCTTGCTAGCAGCCTTCATTTCGTTTGGAGCTGTCGCTTTGTTTCGGTCACCACCTGAAAAGCTGCACTTCCTGTGCTCGAATGGGGGCCGTGTCATCTACCATGCTGCACGCCCCGTCGAAGCCTTACACTTGCACTGAAAGCCTTGCAAAGACCTGGGCTGCGCCTGAACTGGGCGCCGTTGCCCCTCACGCACATGTTGTACTCTGCAGTCGGGCCATGTGATTGGACGGCCATGTGTCTGCCTGTCCCCTCTTGTGTGCCTTCCCTGCGCAATGGCATGTAATCGCATCTTCACCCCTCCGATTTGTCTCAAGTGAAAGTGTGCTCGGGCGAATCAAGCAAGCCTCCCAAGGTACGGCACGTTGTCCCATACGCCTGGCTTCATGCCTGTTGAGCGTTGACACTGATGAGTGATGACGTGCACTGCCATCATCTCTCAAGCGCCAGTCCCACCCGTGCCATGAAACTGGTGTATGCGGATTGCACACACCTGCGATGTTACAGCCAAGGTCCCTCTTGGCAGTGCCACACATGCACACAGTTTCTCAGGGTGCCTGCATCGACCCTTCTGACAAGGACGCTCAACTGCCACACACCTGCCCGCCAGCTTCTCTACGCTCGATAGCGGGCACTGAGCCGCTCGATTCTAGATGATCTCGACGCTCGGCTCTGCAGCGATATGAATTGTCGATGCTCATGACACAGCGATCAGGCAGCCATTGCAGCACACACATCAGACTCCAGGGACAGCCTGGACTCTGAGGTGGCTCTGCGCGTGATCGAGGTCATATTCTTAGACAAGGTCCATCGAAGACTATAAGCGTGGTGCTGCGCGGGCCCCAGGCGCCCAGGGTGAGAATATCGCGTCTCCCGGCGCTGTGAGGGTGCCTGGCTTCGGTTCGAGCTCTGTACAGCGTATGTTATCATGCTTGCAGACTGTGGGAGCTCTGCAGCTGTCTGAGGCGAGGGAACGGGCTTGACCTTCCCCTGCACCTCTTTCCTCTCGTCGCAGGGATCGTGGACAGTGTCTTGAAGGCAGGTGATGCTGATAGACCAGCTTGCTGCCGTCCACGCGGGAGCAGCGGAGTCTGGGCCCATTGGCTCGCGTGCATTAGCTGCACAGCTCGGCTCGCTTTGCACCTTGCCCTCGCGCAGAACGGTAGAGGGGATCAGGCCAAGCGTTCTGAGGCTGGTCACAAGCCCCGGCTGCCGATCGTGCGGGTGCCGGTGAGCATGGCAGCGGGCGAGGTCGGCTTGCAGCGCTCATGCTGCGCTGGCGGTGCACCCTAGGCTGGGCCAACCTGCTGTCCACGCATCCAGGGGACACTGCAAGAACAGCTTTCGCGATGGACTTTGTTGGCACGACGATTTTCCAGCCACGGCCGCTGCGGTCCGGCAGGGTGCTAACATCAACTGTGCTGCTGGCGCGGCACTGCTGCGCGCGCGCCTGCGCCCCCCGCCCGCAGTCAGACCACCTCGGGCTGACGTAAAGATTTTCTGGCAAGCAGGGGCTGCAGCTCTGCAACAATGGCATTAGACATTCGGATCGGCGGGCGGTACCGGCTGGGGCGCAAAATCGGTGCGCAGAGGCCGTGCCTGTGGGTGCGGGATGGGGGGAGGCCTGGGCAGGCGCGCCAGCAGAGGGACCGGGCGGCGACGGCAGCGGCCACGGTACAGCTGCGGGCAGCAGAACAGCCTGCTTCGCGTGCCGAGCGGCGTGGCGCGCGCCTGCTGCTGGCGTGGGCCCGCGCGCTGCTTCTGCGTCCTCGAACACACCTTGTTCATGCGACCCCCTGTCCAGGCGGCGGTTCGTTTGGTGACATCTACCTGGGCACCAACATCCAGACCGGCGAGGAGGTGGCCATCAAGCTGGTGAGCTGGGCCCTGCAGCCCCGGACTGCCTGGTGTTGATCAAGGCCGTCTCTCTGCGCCCTGACACCGCGAGTGTGATCTGGCAGACGCACCAACATGTTGGCTGGGCCGTGCTCGGCGGTAGACTTGCACGCTCAGGCGCACGTGCATGCGTGCCCGCCTACCCGCAGGAGAGCGTGAAGACCAAGCACCCGCAGTTGCTGTATGAGTCCAAGCTTTACAAGATCCTCCAGGGAGGAGGTGGGCCCGCGCGGCGCCGCACCTTGGGGCCAGGTCGCTGCTGTGGGGCTGCCGCGGGCGAGGCATGGGCGCGAGCAGGATGCAACAAGTCCGGAGGGCCTGCAGGGAGGCATATGGGCATGAGACAGGGCACTTTGCTGCGCAAGCAAACGCACGGGTCCACGTCTGTGTGCACTCACATATTCTGCACTCTCTCAAACACCGTCCTTTTTGCACACACACGCGTGCACAGGCACACACACGTATGCACAGGCATGCACGCACGCACGGACTCACACCCACACACTTCACCTCTCCCTCTCTTTCCCTTGCTCACACACAGTCGGCATCCCCAACGTGCGGTGGTACGGAGTGGAGGGCGACTACAACGTGATGGTGATCGACCTGCTGGGGCCCAGCCTGGAGGACCTCTTCAACTTCTGCAACAGGAAGTTTAGCCTCAAGACCGTGCTCATGCTGGCCGACCAGCTGGTGCGCCACGCAGCTGTTGATCACACGGCCGCCCTGGCTAACTACCCGGGATCAACCGGGGCACTGCGTGCGAGCGGCTGTTTGCACAGGCGGCAGCAGATGCGGGCGCACTCTGGTCTTTGCCGCCCTGCCTGAACGGCCGCCTCGCTTGCCCCTCCCCTCCCCTGCAACATTTGCAGCTGTCGCGCGTGGAGTTTGTGCATGCGCGCAGCTTCATCCACCGCGACATCAAGCCGGACAACTTCCTCATGGGCCTCGGCAAGAAGGCAAACCAGGTGACACTTGGGCCCACGCACGCGCCCACATCTTGGTTGTGGGCGGTGTCGCAGCCCTGCCGCTGAGCACTGTCAACGTCGAGCGGCGAGGCCCCTGTGTTGATTTGGCTGCCCTCCACACCGCGCTGACCCCCAACCTTAGGTCCACATCATCGATTTCGGCCTGGCCAAGAAGTACCGCGACCCAAAGAGCCACATCCACATCCCGTACCGCGAGAACAAGGTGCGCCCGGTCGCGGCGTCGTGGGTGTGGCCCCGCCTGGCCAGGCCTGCCTGCAGGTTGCCGGATGTCCGGCTCTCAAACCTGTCATGCGGTCAGCCCGCCAACACACACTCACACAAACATTGGCAGTGCACACATATCAAACGTCGCCCACACTGCAACACATCCACACGTCAAATGTCGCCCCCCCCCCCCAGAACCTGACTGGCACGGCGCGCTACGCGAGCATCAACACGCACCTGGGCATTGAGCAGTCGCGCCGCGACGACATGGAGAGCCTGGGGTACGTGCTGATGTACTTCCTGCGGGGCAGCCTGCCCTGGCAGGGCCTCAAGGCGGCGACCAAGCGGCAGAAGTACGAGAAGATCAGCGAGAAGAAGCTGTCCACGCCCATCGACGTGCTGTGCAGGTGGGCTGGAGGGGCGGGACAGGGGGTGCGACGTGGGAGGGTGGATGAAGGGGGTTCAGCGGGTGATCCGGTGCGTGCACGGGGCCGCATGAGACCGAGAGGAAAAGGCACTGTGCATAATGGGGCGAGCTTGAACGCGTCGTGTGACGCGAGGCTGTTGTGTAAATATGGTGAGACGCAACTGCAATTTACCCCACATGCTCACCTTGCCTGCCCTTGACCCCGTCAACCCCTGGACTGCACCTTAACCCCTTATCTGCTCCAGCCGCAAGCCCCCCTGACTCCCACCGCCACGCCCCGCCCTGCCTCACCTCCTACTCAACAGAGGCTACCCTTCTGAGTTTATCAGCTTCTTCCAATACAGGTCCCTGGGTTGGCGGCGCTGCCATTGCAGTGCTCAGCTCGCTGTCTGAGCCGCGCCTTCTCAGCTCGCCGTCGCGGCGCCTCGACAGACCGAAGCGGGTTCCGAGCCCAATTGCGCTGTGCTGCCACCCGTTGCATAATAGCCCCCAGCGCATTCATGCCTGCTGCAGCCATGACCCAATCGAGTCCTGTCGCATCTGACTGACGATCCCCCCATGCGGTCCCTCCCCAACCCCGCTTTCGCCGCCGCAGCCGCTCCCTGCGCTTTGACGACAAGCCGGACTACTCCTACCTGCGCAAGCTGTTCAGGGACCTCTTTGCGCGCGACGGTTACCACTGGGACTATGTGTTTGACTGGTGGGGGGGGCGGCGGTCGTGTTGCCATTGAAGGGCATGGTCGTCCAATGGGGAGGGGTTGGGCTACAGACGTGCCAGGAAAAGTAGTGCTTTGGTTTGGAGAGAGGCACAAGAGCCAAACAACCAACCTAAGGCAACTGATCTGTGGCCCGACAGAAGTTTTGGACCTCTCCTATGCGGCCCGGGCCGCCTGCAGCTGACCCTTCCCCCGACCTCTGGCGTCGCTGTGCCGCAGGACGATCCTTAAGCACCAGCACCAGCAGGGCGCCTCGGGCTCGCGCCCCATCGCGGGCCCCGCGCCGCAGCAGCAGGCGGGCGCGCAGGGGGAGGAGGACGCGGGGGAGCAGCAGCAGCAGCAGCAGGCCGCCGCCGCCGGCGCGGCGGCGGGCGGGGAGGACGGGCTCAAGGGCGACTCGCGGCGCAGGTGGGCTGCTCATTAGGATAACATGCATCCTGACCGCATGTAGCTGCAGCCGACCTCGTTTGCTTATCGCCAAGGGTCTGTGTGCAGCAACCGGACGCGTGAGTACAGCGACTTGGAAGCCAGAGTTGCCCCACACGCCCGAACAAGCGTGGCTCGCGGCCCATTGTCGCTCTCCCCCATATTCCTGTCCCACCGACGCAGGCTGCTGGGCGGCGGCGCGCCCGCGGCACAGCCGGCGGCGCAGTACGGCGCGGCGCCGGCCCGGTACTGATGCGGCGCTGCAACAGGCCTCCCCTTTCAGGGGCGGGCCGCATGGCGGGGAGGCGGGCTTGCCCCGTCTGATTTGGACCGTGAAGCCCGCTTTCCCGCTGGACCGCAGCGTGGGGCGTCACAGCCATCCAGCTGGGGCCACACAGCATGACAGACAACGCGCCAGCGGCGAGGCGGGCCCGCTGCGTCCACTTGCTCAGACGGGGTCAGCGGCGGCCGCCTTCCCGTCTCACCCCCTTCCACCTAGATCCTCGGGCGGAGCCTGCTTTGTCTTAGGACGCCAGGCCGCGTACCTGGGGGGTTGCGGTCTGCCTGCGCAGCCACGTGGGCCTCCCCGCCTGCTCGCCGCAACCGCACTGTACCCATCCGTTTTGCCCGTGCGATGGTTGCCGGGCCCGCTGCGCCTAGGCAAGAGCGGAGGGCAGAGTCCTAGGCTGGGGTGTTGCGCCACCCCCGCTGCACTGCAGCACATCCCCCGCGCACAACAGATGCACGTGCGCCTGTGGGCACTGGGGGCGGCGCCGCCCGTGGCACGCCTGGCCCATGAGCACACCCTGCATGACTCCCAAGTGACGCGGCGCCCCCTGTTTTGCGGCGCCCCCCTCCTGCCCCCCCCCCCCCATCCCTCTTGGTG
>NW_014012226.1:10659-14975 GCF_000611645.1 Monoraphidium neglectum
TGCCCCTGTGCGGCGGTTCTGCCCCTGCCTTGTCATATGGCACCCGGGCAGCGGGCCCGCAGCCGCTTGCCCCCGATTCCGGCCCCGTCCTTGTCCGGCACTCTGTGCATACCTGCTGAGTTTGCAGCCACAGCGTGCTCGTTTTCCTGCCCCCGCCATTGCCGCTTTGCTCGGCTCGCCCGCCAGGCCTGGCGGTCGCGCCGCGCGGGCTGCTGTTTGTGCGCGCTGCAGCTGCGGCGCGGCACGCGCGTCTCAACCCTCCCTCTTTCAACACTGAGCACACAACATTGCGTCTGTGGAGGCGCGCGGACCGTCTATTGACCGTTACTAGGGACACTCCTCCGCGCGCGCGGCCTGCCAGCAGCTGCAAGCATGTGTAAGCAGCCGCCCACTCTGTTTGTGCGGGGAACGGAGTGAAGCCACTGCTTCACAAAATGCTGGGTGGGCTCCACCAAAGCCGCGGTCTTGACCAAGTGCGACGCCTGGGGCGCCAACCAGGTGTATGGCCGCATGCATGCGTCCAACACAGGCAAGCCCTACCAAGTGGCAGGCGGCAGAGGTGACAAGCAAAACCGGCAGTGCAATGGCCTGCCAATACACGGCTGTATGTGTATGAGAATGCCACAAGTGTGCGTGCAACACCTGCATACTTGCGCAACAGCACCACCGTGGCAGATTTCTTAGGGGTTGAGGCACCTGTAGGCTTTCTACATGGACGTGTGGAAAGACAGGGGCCTTGGGGCACACGCAGCACATCACAAGCCTGTTGGTCAGACAAGATCTCTAGCTGATTATCATTATAATCCTGGATCAGTGCCAAAACAGAACATAACAGCAAATGGTGATGAATTGGCGTGCAGGGCCATCCGCAGCTGCTCATACAAGCACCAGAGGCGCCAGTGATGCGGGCGGCACCGCGTCATGGTGTGGTCAAACATCCCCTGAGACTGCCCCGGCAACACAAGCATGGACGCCGTGCAACACGGCCAGTGGCATTTCAACAAGCAATCACATAATTACCGCTGATAATAACGCCGAGATGATTTTGAAAGCAAGCATGATCTGAGCTGCGAGCAGCTCGAACACGATGTTCGGGGTCGTGTGCAGGATTCTCATGTACAGCAGCTTAGCTTTAGGAACATACAACTCCGTCACTTTTGAGATCACCACGCCCGCTGCCACAGCACCCGACGGCATGCTGTTGTGCGCCGGCGACGACCAGTTCGCATTTGTGCGCGAGGACGTGGCGGTCACATCCCTGAAGGAGGGCGGCAATATATGGACGCTTGACGAAGTGGAACGTGCTGCGACGGCCAGCACGGCCGCAGCTGCGGACTGGGCCGCAGCGCCTTGGTTCCAGACGGCGTGGCCAGTGAATGCCGTGGAGGTGGGCAGCGCGCACAGCGTGCTGGCGACAGACCCGTACTACGCGCGAAGCTACGCAAGCTACAGGCGAGAAAATGCTTGGTTGCGCCTGCATGTGGCTGGCAGCAATGTCCACATGTAACATGTGACATGTTTACACAAGTCCACATGTTTGCGTGCCATGCAAGACGCCCGCAGCTGTGGTGCGCCAGTAAATGCGCGTGAGGGTATGGTTTTCGCACAAACATATCCAAACACCAGAGTCTCAAAACACACACACACACACACACACACACACACACACACACACACACAAACAGACACTCACGCACACGCACACACACAAACGCATGCGCATGTGTGCGCGCACGTACACACGCATACAGGTACGACGACTTGCAGTGGGACCAGGACGGTGTGGCCATTCCCAGCGGCACTCTGCAACCCTCAACAGCATCACCTGCTGCTGGTGCAGCTGCCGCCGCCACCGCCGCCGCCGCTGCGCAGGCCTCGCCTTCAGCGGCAGCGGATAGGGCCGGGGCGGCGGGAGCAGCGGCGCAGCGCCTGGCCCAGGCGCAGGACTCCTCCAGGGCACCTGGCAACTGCGCGCTCATCACAGGTGCATGCCTGAGCCTGGCCGCTGCTGCGCGCCGCATGTTGCGCCACCTCGTCGCAAGACACTGACCATGGTTCCTCCGTTGCACCGCGCAGGCCAGTGGAAACACAGCCAGCGCTACCAGCTGACGGTGCGCCTGCCCAACCCACCCGCCTCGACGAGCGCCGCCGTGAACGCGCCCAGCTTCTGGATGGCGCCCCTCACCTACGCCTACGGCAGCGGCGGCAGCGGGGCCTTCGCGTTTGCAGTCCGCGGCTCAAAGCAAGGCGCCATGTGCGCGCTGCGGCCGGCGGCGCGGCCGGCGCTTGCATGGCCGCTGTTCAACGCGTGCGCCTGGGCATCGGCGCAGGGGCTCGTGGCTGCGGGGACAGCTGATGTCGAGGTGAGGGGGATCCTGGAGCTCTGTGGCGACCCATTGTTCAGCGCCTGTTGTTCGCCCACGGGGGTGGTCATTCTGGCGACACTCTGCACCTTGAAGTGGGCGCCCAAATTTTTTCGATGGCCTTTTCCAACCGGGCGCCAGCAAGTTCCAGGCTCACACCTCACACGTTCACGCCAATCGCCATGTCCACCGGCCAACCGCGTCGGCAACGGCAGGTGTGCCTGGACGCCATCCGCGCGGCAGCCGTGAGCACCCTCAACCTGACGGCCGCGACACCTGGCAGCCCGCTGACGCTGCCGCCTGTCAGGGCTTACGCTCTGGACGCGTTTGGCCAAGCCGTGTGCCCTGCCGGCAGCGCCCTCAGCCCGCGGCTCGGCGGCGAATGCATCCTGTGCGGCAACGGCTCCCGAGCCGCCCCCACTGCCGGCGCCCCCGAGCACTGCGGCTGCTTCCCGGGTTTTGTGGCGCCCCTCGCCGGCGGCGTGGCGTGCGGCGGCGCGCTGCTGCCCGGCGGCAACGCCAGCGACGCGCGGGCGGCGGCACAACAGCTGTGCGTCCAGCTGTCCGCGCACGGCGCGGCGGTTGCCGAGGGGCGCCTGGCGAACCGGGTGGTGCAGCGGCTGTACCTGCGGGCGTTCCTGCGGCGCGCAGGGTGGCTGCTGGATGAGGCTGAATCAGCGGCCGCCAACGCAACGTTCTGGCGCGACGTCGACTCGGACGGCCGCGCGCCCGCGTCGCCGACGCGGCGGCATGGGATTGCGCTGGGCTGCAACCGGTGCAGGGAAGGGCGGTTCACCGACATATACACAGGCCGGCAGGTGTGGCATGACGTTTGCGGTACTGTATGCAGACGCACAGTACGGTTATGTTTCGTCATGGGGGGGCTGTCAGGGCCGCACGGCCCTCGGCCTGGCGTGACGCCTTGCATGGGTCCCATATTGCGCCTGACCGCCTGTAATAGTGCCTGCATGTGATTACAAATTACTTTTTGGGACCTTGCGCCACACCCTCTGCGCTCGGCCATGCATGGTGTATACAGCAACCACACACCTCCTGCTTTGCCCTGCCTGCCCGCCTCCCGACTGCTCAGGTGGAGCCGCGAGACGACCGTTTCCAGGCCGTGCGGACCTTCAGATTCATTGGCTTCCTGCTGGCGCGCACGGGCCAGCCCTGCCCAGCGTTGTGGGACCCGGAGGACCCGGAAAGGGACGATTACGGCCGGCACGACAGGGTTGTGTGCCAAGGCGGCTTTCAGATGGCGGCAGCCGCTGCCGCGGCAGCTAGTTGATTGTGAGCGGGGTTTAGCATTACATGGATGGTGAATCACTAGTACAGCACTGTAGTGGGAGCACTTGCTTCCAGTAGGACGAGATGCCCGGCGCGGACCTGTTTCGGTGACACACGCTGCTGCTTCACGGTGCTCGCCCCTACTCGCGCATGCACCACTGGTCATCAAGTTCGGCTATTCGTTTCCATTGGTTTATGCATGGTTTCCAAATTGTATGACCCATCATCCATTCCGAGGTAGCAGAGCAAGGCCCAAGCTTGCGATACCTGGAGATACAGATCGCTAACGGCACTCAACAGCATCAAGAAGCAGCCTCATACCAAAGGTAATAAGTACGATTGTATGAAAGCGGCCTTGAAGAGCCAGCTCGGCGGGTGCTCGGCCAGTACTTGATTCTGAGGCCGCTGGTCCCCCGCATCCATGCGTGCACTGGCGCACTCACACTGTACAAACCGCCTGAAAACCTTGCAGCAGGTCCAGCGAGCGACACACCTCAGCCGAGGAAACTGGGCGCCTGCGACGCGGCACGCACAGCAAAGCGCGTCGCCATGCAACGCACCAGCCTCGCAGCCAGGGCCAGTGGCAGCGGCTTAGCGGCATGGGCACGCCCACGGCCCCTGCTGCCGAACCGGCCGGCCCTGCGCGCAGCAGCGGCGCCCGCCGCC